>NC_050515.1:4122539-4149832 GCF_002922805.2 Oryzias melastigma
CCAGATCCTGATCGGCTGATTCTGTATTTGGAAACTTCAGTTTCGAACTTGTTTGTAGTTCTGAGACCCGAACAAACGCGCACGCGCACAGACAGGGAATGCGCTCCGAGCTGACGGAGGAAGATTCTCGTTTGTGGAGCAAAACCTCCAAATGATGGAGGATGTTTTAACTGTTCTTGTGGTTGAGATAAACCAACATTTGGGTTCAAATCACATTTCTGAGTATTTATGCAAATCCTCTTGAATCCAGAGTGGATTAAAAACAATACGATTGTAGTTGTGACGTAGAGAACACGCTCACGTGATGATGAGTCAATCTGTCACGACTCCAGCTCATCCATCAAAGGAGACGTCAGCGTCTTATTCAGGCCGTGGAGAGGTGAGCTTCGTGGGAGGGGCTACAGGTGAGGGGATTCTGGGAAATGGTGGTTTTACAGAGGAGATGTGGATCTCTCTACACTCTGGTTCTGGTTTCAGGGGATTGTCTGTCAGGATGGACTCAGTGGTTCTGTGGTTCCCGGGTCAACGGGGTCAACGGGGTCAACGGGGTCAACGGGGTCACCCCCCCAGGAAAGAAAAAAGTGTTTTCAAAATTTTCTCTAGAAAAACTTTTCTTTCCTTGTAGAAACAAAGTTTAGGTGGAACTTCTCTTAGTTCTCTGCCAACAGTGAACATGTGTGTGCACGTGTGAACATATGTGTGCACGTGTGAACATATGTGTGCACGTGTGAACATATGTGTGCACGTGTGAACATGTGTGTGCACGTGTGAACATATGTGTGCATGTGTGTGAGTATGGAGAGAATTCAGTCTCATCCAGTTTGTGTGTAATTCTTGATTTGTAACACTTACAGTACATTTAGTGTAACTTTATGTACTTGAAATTGTGTATTCACATGTTCAAAAATGACAAAATACAACTTTAAATTACAGCAGCTTGAAACTACTGACGCACACAAAACAGTACACACAAATCACCTAATACACACAAAACCACATTTACACACAAATGTAAAGATTTGTAAGTTTACACTCAACTTTAGTGTTTTAAAAACTCTTATTTACACTTTAATTATCGGTCAAATCTGTTTAAGAAAGAAGGAAAATGTCAAGTTTCACCAGATAATATTTACAATCTGAGGTCAAAGCGGCTGATAAGAGAACTCTGATGACCCAGCAGCATTTAAACGCATCACTAACGCATGAAAATCTCCGAGTCTCACATCAGATTAATCATGAATGTGGTTTTGTGTGTGCGCGTATCAGCTGATTGGTGTGTACTTTTTAAATACTCATGTGGTTTCAAGCTGTTGTAATTTGAAGTTGTACGTGTGAATACTCAATAACAAGTACATAAAGTTACACAAAACGTACTGTAGG
Organism: Oryzias melastigma; assembly: GCF_002922805.2. Lineage (NCBI taxonomy): Eukaryota > Metazoa > Chordata > Actinopteri > Beloniformes > Adrianichthyidae > Oryzias > Oryzias melastigma. The sequence goes on from NC_050515.1 coordinate 4,123,920, forward strand.
AGTGACAAAGAAGAATTACACATAAATGGGAGGAGTCTATGTTCTCTCCACATGTGTGTCAGTCAAAATGTTGTCAAAGTCTCTGAATCACATTTGAAAAAAGTTTCGGTTTGAAAGATTTATTTCTCATTTATACACAAAAACATCAAACTTTCATCTCAAATGAAGATTCATTTTACTTTTATTTCATCACTCCAATAAAAGTCAGTTAAAAGCAGCACAAACTACTTATCAGTAGATAGATTTTGTTAGAAAAACGTGTCCTTCTGCGTGACGTCAGAGTAACCAATCAGAGAGCTGGGATCCAGATGTCATCGTCCTTCAGATTTAAGGCCACAGAGTATCAGAGTATCAGAGTATCAGAGTATTAGAGTATCAGAGTATCAGAGTATTAGAGTATCAGAGTACCAGAGTATCAGAGTATTAGAGTACCAGAGTATCAGAGTATCAGAGTATTAGAGTATCAGAGTATCAGAGTACCAGAGTATCAGAGTATCAGATAAACCCAAACAGTTCAGCAGAGGAATTACAAACCAGATAGTAACGATAATTCCTTTTTTCATCTATGAAATACAGAGTTTTGAAATCTAATTAAATTAAATTACATTTTTAAAGTAAAGATCAAATTTCAGGACTTCTGGATTTTTTTCTGCTTTAAGAAAATATTTTTGTAAATGCAACAATAAATACATTTGTTATTTATTTTCAAATCAGAATATTTATACAGTGTGAACTTACAAAACACTACTATTAATTTTAAAACTAATTGTTGAATTAAAAATTGAATGCAGTCATCTTTAAATCAATATTTGTCACTTTCCGTATATTTAATTATTAGTCCCATAGGAATGAATGGGAACGCGTTCAAATCCTTCAAAAACGTTTAGCTACGATAAATCATTCCGCCTTCAAATATTCAACAGAGACCGGACGTTTTCAGTGTTTTTCAAAAATACTTTTATGGATTTTGTGTTGTTGCAGTTTCAAGTTTAGAGTTTATGTTCATTTGAACACGTTAAAGGTTCAGAAACAAAATCGTGGATTTGTCTTCGGCAGCTCTCCAGTCAGGATTATTACAGAAGGAAACAAAACTCAAACAAGAATCATAAATACAAATAGGAATCAGGAAAACAACAAAGTTTGATGGATTCATAAAACGTATTCATGGATGTATGATGAGAGTCGATGAGCAGAACGCTCAGCAGCTGTGATGTCATCGCTCAGGGTTTTGAAGACATTATTCCTGATAAACTGACAGACAAAACGTAGAAAAATTCCTCAAGTTTCCTGAAACTCGGTTTGTGGAGCATCTGATACTTTTTTCTTTAGAGCCTCAAATCTGAGACAAACTTCATGTGATTTTTGTTTTTCTGCACTTCTAAATCAGAATTCTTCTTCCTGTCGTTAACTGTCGGCTGTGAGAACAGATTTGATTGGAAACATGAAAGCAGAAGAAAATATCGTCATAATTCTGATCAGTTTCTCATAAAAACTTTATTTTTGAGCCAAAACTTAAACTGCTGGATTCATCAGAGCTTCATAAAGGTTTAGGACGAGCGTCCTGCTGTGTTGGGGTAAGGGGGGTGAATCTGTGTTTAACCGGCAGCAGCTGCTCACATAGAATGGTTTCTAGCAGATCTGCAGCCTCGGCCTGACGTGACTTTGGCGGCTCCTTCGCTCATTCAGAGGCTACGTTCACACCAGACGTGTTTAAAGCGCGTCACATGTGTCACGACCCCATAAAGTGCATGTTCCTACAGCTGGATGTCCAAAATGTCAAATCGGACTTAAAGGGTAACCAAACAGGGAAGTTGGAGGCTGACTCCGCCCACAGCAAAACTGTGAAAATCCAGTCAGAGGGGCGGGGCTTGGGGGTTGGACCTAAATCATTACTGGAGCTGCAGATCAAGACGTCAGACTTCAGAAACTTACAAGGTTTGACCAATCACAAAATTCAACTGTAATACCTCATTTTAACCTGTAGGGGGCAGCACACAGGCGGTTTTTGACTATTTTCTCAAACGTTAAACAAGTTTATTTTAATTTATCAAAACTTTGGCAACAGACAGCACTTTTTAAGCCCAATTTATAGAGGTCAACAGACAAAAAAATCCACTTTTTTTTGCTGTTTTTCTCTATAATTTGAATTTTAAATGTGCTGTTGCCACATTTTTGACAAATGAAAAAAACTTCTTGAAAATAAAGTCAAAACCCGTCTGTGTGCTGCCCCCTACAGGTTGAAATGAAGTATTACAGTTAAATTATGTGATTGGTCAAAACATTTCAGTCTCATGTCATGATCTGCAGCTCCAGTAATGATAACAGTCCAGTTCCTAAGCCCCGCCCCTCTGGATTTTCACATTTCGACTGTGGGCGGAGTCAGCCTCCAACGTCCCTGTTTGGTTACTCTTTAAAAACGTGCGTAGCGACATGTGAACAGGACAGTTTAGATTGTGGATTTAGAACGGAGCTTTACGTCTTCAGTAGAATATACACTCATAGAATCAAGTCAACAGTTCACAGATTAAACTACCATTCTTACTTTTTAGCATAAAATATTTGTACAGCTTCTATATCTTTTTACTGGATGTATCAAACTAAAATGATCTGATTAAATTACTATCATTTATACTTTTGTTTAAAACTGAAGAATCAATAAACTTTAAAAACACTCAGTAGTTTTACTTTGAAAATAGGAAGCTTTACCGACGCTTTATTGTGAAAATGTGTTCACTTCCGGTGACTGTAGTGCTTTACATTCTGTTTTATTTAAGTCTATAAAGTTAAAATCTAACATTATTCTGCCATTAAGGCGAATAATAGTTTGGAAAAATACTTTGTTTTTTTACTTCACTCTTTCATATTTCTAAAGAATCGATGATCTTAGGCGTCGGAAATATTCTTACTCAAGGTTTTGGGATCTGATCGTGAACATTCGAGTACTCGGATACTCACAGCTCTACTGATGGAGATTCATTATTACTACAAACTTTTTGGGAAGCATTTTTTGTATTTTCTTAAACACATCAGAAGTATTTTATACTTCTGATTCATCCTGTTTTGTTATTGTTGAAATTTCTCACTTTTTAGCATTTTTAAAACTGATTTATTGAGAAACATGGAATTTTTAGCCTCATTTTAGTCCTGTTCATACTTTTGCTTAAGTTATTGAACATTTTTCTTGAAGAAAACTTCGAATCCTTCAGCTATTTTAGGACATCCTGCAGCTTGAGGCTCGTCAGCGATCCGTCAGTGTGAAGTCTTCACATTATTACAGGTTCACATCTTCACCATGAAGCTGGGTTACTTTTCAAAGACTTCCTAAACGCGATCCTGAATAAAAATCCCCCTAATCCCTGAGGTTAAGATGCCCCCCCCCCTAATCCTGAAGAATGTGAGATTAGCCGTTAGCTAGCACTAGCTAAACCTTTTTCACTGCCAGACGACATTTGATGTGACAGTTTAAACGACTGGGGATGATGTGGTCGTGCATTGACCTGTTCTGATGCCCCGCCCTGGGCGATTACCCACAATGCCCCTGTCTAAATCCCCCATTGAAAGGTGGAAACTGAGGAGGACTCGTCTGTGAAGTTCAGAGACTCGGATGCGGTTTCTGGATCAGAACCAGAGAATCGCCGAGGTTTCCGTTGTTGTGACGCTCATGTGCATCAGTGTGGATGCATTTTAGTGTTAGCATTTGTGGCTCCTCCCTCCTGGCATTCCAAACAGGAAGTGGCTCCAAGAAGCCAAAATCCCATAGACAAACATCTGTCATTCTATCGGTCAGAATAACCTAAAACCTTCTTTACATCTTCTTGATAATTCTCTTTTTTCACAATATTTTTCTGTTTTTTAAGTCATAAATGGACCAATCAGATGCCTCAAAAAATGAAGGTGGAGTCTGCTTTCAGTAGTAGAGGTGTGGCCCTCCAACAAGCTCACTCCTGATTGGTTAAACTGGTTGCCATAGAAACTCAGACCGACTCAAACCAATCTCTGCTCACTGACGACGTCTGGCTCCAGCATGGCGGCGTCCGTATGGTTAAAAGATGGCGACTGAATTGACTTCAACTGATTGTAGCCAGAAGTAATCTGATTCTGGAGGCTCAGTCCAGTTCTCATAGACTGTCGATGGACTTTCCCAGATTTCAGCAACTCCTTACAAAACTAGAGGGTTTATGAACTCTCAGGGGGCGTGTCTAAACGTCATCACCTTCCCGCCAAACCAGACTTTCTAGGAGTCAATGTCACTGGAAATTCTAACAAATACTCAAAAAATGTTGCACTTCATTGTAAGTTTCATCAAACGGCTGCAAGTTTTCCTGAAGTTTGACAGAAAGAGCAGAGATTTCCACAGAAGATCCAGATCCAGATGATTCACTGATCCGATCAGGAAGAGTGTTTAAAATCTGTAGAGTTGTAGATCATAAACAAGAATGAAAACACTTTTGATAAATACATTCTTTCACTATTCTCAGGCAGGAAAACTTTTACTCTTTTACTCAGAGGAAACTCTTCAGAATCTCACGCATTTACTGCACGAATACATGGAGCAACAATGGATTGGTCCGTCAGCTTGTGGCTCCGCCTCCACCGGTAGCCGTCGGCGGGTCAGGTGCTGATCTTTGGGTCGATCTGATTTGTCGGAGCCGCTCTGGGATGCAGGATAACTGAGCGTTCCCTGAAGGCTGTTTCATAACGGCACATTGTGTCTCCAGATTTACGACCTTCTCGCTGACACTCAGGTATTTGCTGCTGGTTTCATCATAATATCATAATGAGACCTAATTGTTTAATATAATAGATCAGGAGTGTCAAACTCAACCGCGCAATGAGCCAAAATCCAAAACACACCTTTAAAAAACATTTATTGAACACTCTAAAACTTTAAAACTGTAACTTTTTAACATAATTATGAATAAAGTCAGGAATATTATTCCAGAATAAATCAACTTAAACCTTAAATAACTTTCAATATTTTACTCTCCATAAAAATATATTTTGTCAAAATTATACAAGTTAGAAATGAGCACAAGATAACATCGGGTCATTAATAACAATAAAATGATCTGGAGGGCCGGATAGAATTACTCGGAGGGCCGGATCCGGCCCCCGGGCCGTACTTTGACACATGTGATGGAGTTTCTGAGAAACATTCGGTTTGTTTCTGTGGAACGGAGACGCTCAGCTTCCACTAGAAGCTGCGGTCAGCTGTGAACATTTATTTATGACATTTACGGATCAGCTGATGAGAACAGGCTGTGTCGTCATGGAGGAAGAAGCTGTGGAAGAACGTTGAGACGAAGTCTCTGATGTTCTCGTGCTCAGGTGTTCGTTCTCCTCACCTGTCCGTACTGACATGAACTGCTGTCAGGCAGATTCCAGCACTGAGTTTCCTGAAGGTTTTCCCGCTCAGAGAACGGAGTTCAGCAGCTGGAGGTTTGTGGGACCCAGTAGAGAAGGAGGAACCGCTCCTGGTGACGTAATGCCAGAACTGAGAAGGCCCGGTCCAAGAGTGCGGAACCGATTAGTTGCGTCATCGAACGCCTTTGTGAGGAGCTAGAAGGCCACATTTCTGGAGTGTTTGTGATCTGTGGAAAACATTTTCGGAAAGATCCCCAGCAGGAACAGCTCCAGATGTGGGTGATTTGATGAGCGTGTTGCAGCAAACATGAACTGCTGTGTTCTTCTGGCACGGCGCTGGTTTTCCACTCAGACCCACACAGAGCCGGCGCTGAGAGCGGGAACAGCCCATCATTACGTCTCAGGCTGCAGGCGGAGGAGTCCAGTCTGAGCAGAAAGCTCTCTGAACATCTGTTTGGGTCTGTGATGTTGGCTCCAGGTGACACCTTCCTGATGAGCAGTTTGTCAAAAGACAAACACACGTTTGTACGTTTTCTAGCTTCATTTTGAAGGGCCTTTCGCAATGAAAATCTAACTTTTTTGAGCTTTGTTCATTCCTCACTGTAAACTCCCACAAAGCAGCATTTTTATCCATCCAAGGATTCCTCTATAACCCTGATCTCTGAGCACCAGCCCCTTCCAACCCACGAAAATGAGCAGGTCCTCACAATGTGACATCACAAAGTGGGGAACAGCCCCTTCCAGGTAGAGTCTTCACTGCCAGCTCCGCCCCCAGGCTAACACACACCCACTTTCTCCGTGGATCTAGCGGTGATCAACAAAACGCTTTCCCTTGAAAGGCACAATATTTCACTTTTTCAAAAATGTTGACTTAGAGAAAACCCTAAAGGGGTCCGTACTATGATTTTCTTAAGCCTTTCAGAGTGAACTATATCCATATATTTGATCATATGTTACCTTTGGAACACTAAAAAGCAAAGGATTTATAAAATATTAGTCATTTTTCTTGAGTTTTTTCCTACCTGAAAGTAAAACGACTCGATTCCTGAAGCTCCGCCTGCCGCTGTGTGTGGGTGCCGCCCATTTCCTGACGTCATCCTAGAGAAGGCAGCGTGTCTTCGCTTCTCCCACGAAATTAAACATCCAATTTTCTTAAAGGAGCCCCGCGTCTAAAGTAAACGTCTGTTTGAGCTGGAATTTATTGAAGACAGAACATATACGGTGTTCTGCATCTAAAATCAAAGTTTTTGCTGATCACCGCTGGAGAAATCGAGTGTTGATGTTAGACTGAGCTGTCAGAGCAGGTTCTTCATGAAAGGGGTGGTCTCACTCTGTGACATCACCACATCTGCTCGTTTTGGTGGGTATGGGAGGGGCTTCAGGTTCTTAGAGGATTACTCTTTAATGCATTATTGGATCAAAATACTGCTTTGGGGTTCTTAATAGTGAGGAATGAACAGTATCATACACTTAAAAGCTCTAAAAGTTGGTTTTTCATGGTATGGGCCACTGTAATACAGTTTTCACATAAATAAAATGGTCAAATCAATTGTATTTAATCGTCAGAACACTAAGTACTTCCCCTATATCTTTTACGAGTTTCGTTTGGTCGTTCTGATCCATCAGGTCGGTGAATCACAGTCTTCATTCTGGTCTCACTCGTTCTTCCAAGAGCCACAGAGTACAGAAATGATTATCTAAATGGTACCAGGATCAACTTCGCACTCCTTTTTGGTTCATCCTTAGTTAGAATTGAGTTGTAAAGGCGTCGTATTGCTATGTAACAGCAGCTGTGAGGCTCACGAGGTCATCTCAGGTTTACATCTATCACAAGCTGCTTCAGCCAGATCTCGTTGCTTTGGTCGCGGTGTAGAGCTGCTCAAAGAGGCTCAGTGCTGCCAACTAGTGGCTGGAGGTTTAGGTGGAAAGCAAAAGGAAGACGCTGAACTGTGTTTGAGTATAAATAATTAAATATTGCCGTGGCAGCATTTTAAATCATCAAATGAAGTATTTTTACTAAATTATATTTTCTTAAACCCCTACACAATCTATACATCTATCGTTGCAAAAGTTCTGAAGTTGTTTGTTTTCATGGGTGAAACGCAGAAACGCTGATGAGGCTGGCTCTAGGATGATGTCATGACGTGGGCGGGAAAAGTACAATTTATAAAGTATTATGAGTATTTTTTAATTCAAATAGTTGATTATGACTAAAAGATGAAAAAATACGGTTTGAAAAAGTTTGTACTTGTGATGTAGAAAATACACTGGGCGGGGCCACAAGCTCCCTACACAATGCAACGGGGAGGGGAAGAGGGGCGGGGTCACTCTGCCAGCAGCCCCGCCCACAACTCAGAGGTGAAATTCTAATGAACTCTTGGCGCTCTGCTGAAACTATGTCCTAGAAAACAACACAGGTTTTTGGACTGTAATTAAAGAACTCCTGGGAACCATTTGGAAACGGATCAGGAGATGATTGGAGTCGGACTGTAAACATGAACAGGGATGATCCACTCCAACTTTATGCAGGAGCTTTTTCCAGAACAAATAAATGCAGCAAACAGATTCATAGTCCGATAAGTCCATGAAAATTATCTTTGCTAAAATCATTAGGGTAAATAAGTACAGTAATACATTCTAGAAGCAAAATAATCACATTTCTACAGTAAAAAAAAAAAATAAAACAGTTTCAAACTGATTAGGTTTAAGGCTGTAAAAGGTTTCAGATCTGAGGGTTAAGTTCAGCTGCCAGCACTTCCAAACCCTGAACTGAGACTTAACCTTGTGGCTCCAGCTGACCCCGGGTCCTCCTGGGGTCATCAACGAGCCAGGAGAAGCCTGAAGAATTCCCCCTGTGGGATCAGGAAGCTGAACTTCCATACCGACTCCAACCCATGAACGAGCTGTTTCACTGTTCATGCAGACGACGGTCCACCTCCTTCAGGGTCGGCGCTCCGCAGCAGCTCCACGGAGACGCAAACGGGCCATTTGATAATGAGGAAAAGAGCAGAACACGGTTCTGCTTCTGCTCGACTTTTGAAGGAGTTTCAGCCAAAAACATTTTTTCAACTTTGAGGAATAACCTCGGCTCCAATGTGATTGCCGAAGTCTTTATGTAACTTTGAAAAAGCTAAACCACATGCATCAAAGTCCTGGCCCGGGGGCCGGATCCGGCCCTCCAGATCATTTTATTTTATTATTAATGACCCGATGTTATCTTGTTCTCATTTCTAACTTGTATAATTTTGACAAAATATATTTTTATGCAGAGTAAAATATTGAAAGTTATTTAAGGTTTAAGTTGATTTATTCTGGAATAATATTCCTGACTTTTTATTATTCATAATTATGTTAAAAAGTTACAGTTTTAAAGTTGTAAAAATGTTTATTCTGCTAGTTTGTTGGACTATTTTGGAATTTACTAAGAGTTTTTAGGCTGTTTTGGAGTTTAGTTAATATTTCAGCTACATGCTAGCTGTTTTTGGCTAACCTAAGTTTTTTTCTTGTTTTTTAAGTTAATTTAGCATTTATCTTATACTTCAGCTATCAGCTTCAGTGTTTTTTAACTATCAATTTTAGCATCTTCAGCAGCCAAATTCAGCTTCCAGCATTCACACTAGCATGATCACAGGTAATGCTGTATATCTAGATCATAATTATTTAAAAATGTAGTTTTAGAGTGTTCACTAAATGTTTACTTTATTTGGCCCGTGGCATAAGGTGTGTTTTGGATTTTGGCCCCTTGTGTGATTGAATTTGAATTTGAATTTGAAACCCCTTTGCTTCAAAAACATTTTCAGGAGGCTGACACAAACATTAACACGAAACAGAAACAGATCAACACAAAATCAAAGATAGGCGAAAGTGAGATGACACAATACATCTAAAACTTTTGTGCTGGAATTGAAAAAATATATATATATTAAAAAAAAAGCCAAGATCCTCCTTTTCCTCCTGGTCCTGCAGACTTCCTGCTGATTTCCTCTTCATTAAACACTGAGCTGGATGTATGCAGAAGATCAGAGAGGTTTGCATGAAACAAACGATTCTTATCTTAAATTCAAACCAATCGTAAAGCCAAATAAAACCGAAGTTTCTCTGATCAAAGAGATTCTTATTTTGTGTTTTTTCTCTTGTTCTGCTGTGATTTTCCTGTGGAGTTTGGTTGCTGAACGTCACACCAGACTGTGACCCTGCCGCCCCGCCTGCTTCTGTTGACCCTCAAAGCTGTGAGACATTCCAGCTCTTCATCTCCCCTCTCCTCCCTCCGGCTGTTCTCCTTCCTCCCTCCATCTTCTCCTTTGCCCTCTGAGTCCAGCAGAAAGCCACGTCAGCTGCAGAGTCTGCGCAGACGCCGGCATGCCAGCGTACTCATTATGCTGAGCAGGAAAACGGCGGTCTAGCTGCTTAATTGCACGCAGCACCGGGTTATTATTGGGAGTGATATTAGTTTATCGAAAGAGGTGGCAGCAGCCCGCGGCCCTCAGACCGGTGTTTATCTAAAGGGCCACTTTCTGACAGCGGGCTCTGTGTTTAGGGTCCCTGACTGAGGAGAACTACCGGAGCTGGTTAGGAAGATGTCGAGGACGCCAAAACTCACACTGGATTTACCGCCATGACTTTAAACCTTTATTAATAAAAAACAAAAAACACAACATTAGATTTACAGCCCCAAGCTGTTGCCATGGCGACCTCCTACATCGTCCTCCAGCAGCAAAGTTGCTGTGGCTTCTCCAGGTTAAAGTCAAGGTCCTGAGATTTGATTGTTTGGTCTGAGGAAACAAACTTTTATCTAAAATGTGAAGGTCGTGCAGAGCCGGCGCCGCGGCGTGAAGGTGACGGCTCAGGACACACGTGTTCTCCAGATGCCGGTCTGAACTCAGAGACAGGAACCCGGATCTCAGGCTGCAGGCTACAGAATAATGAGGCTCGCCGTAAACTTCAAGAGCGCAGCGAGACGCCCAGGAAGGAGAGAGGCAGAGCGAGGAAGAGGGGGATCATGGGAGAACTATTGAAGTGGAGCAGTGTAACATTGCGTGTCTGTCAGTGTTGTGTTTGTCCGAAGCGTGGACCTGTTTAGATGAGGGGAGGGGCTTTAGATTAGAAACAGGAAGTGATGCTGAGCTGAAGCAGCACACGCTGGAGTCTGGATTCAGGTGCTGATGGAGGAGAGAAGAGTTCAGGCATCAGGATGCAACCACGTCACCTGAGAGCTGCTCAGGTGATCCAGTTTAGTCCTGCAACCATCTGAGCAGAAATCACAGCCGGACAGTTTCACGTCTTCATCTTCTACGTAGATCCATGTTTATGGAGGGATTTCTGTGCCACCATATTGCAAGCAAAAGTCACAGTTTTGAGTTCAAAACTTTTTAAAATCCAAACAAAATGTGTTAAGGGAAACTCATCATAATTTGCTAATGAAAAAAACATGTATTATTTGCTTATAGAAACTCTTTTTGCTTTCAAAAATCTTTTGCAATTGCAGCACAAATGCGTTTTGACTCCTCTCGTTTTCTATGGAGTCATTATTGTGCCACCATGCTGTAAGCAAAAGTCACAGTTTAAGATCAAAATGTCCTAAATTGCAGACAAAATATAAAGAAAATAATAATGATTTTTGCTCACAACCTTTTTTTTTGCGTTTGCAAACTTTCTTTTTTGCATTCAAAAATATTTTTGCAATTGCAGCACAAATATTTTAGGTGCGTTTTGTCTCATCTCACTTTCTATGGAGTGATTTTTGTGCCACCATATTGCAAGCAAAAGTCACAGTTTTGAGATCAAAATTATCCAAATTGCGAACAAAAAGTAAATTGTTACAAATAAAACTTCACAATTTACAAATAAAAATATTTAATATCTGCTTTAAAAACATTTCTTTTTACTTTTAAAAATAGTTTCCTAATCAGCTACCTGCCACAACATTACACAAAACAGAAACATATCACAAAATCAAAGATAGGACGAAAGTGAGATGAGACACAACGCATCTAAAACATTTGTGCTGCGATTCAAAAAATATTGTTTGAAAGCAAAAAAAAAAATTTCCAAATGCAAAAATATTCTTTTGAAAGTGAAAAAGAAAACGTTTACAAATGCAAAAAAGAGAACAAAAAAGTTTTTTGAAAGCAAATATTAAATATTTTAATGTCCAAATTATAACGTTTTTTTTTAAACCACTTTACATCTAGTTTGCAATTTAGAAAATTTTGATCGCAAAACTTTGACTCTTGCAATATGGTGGCACAAAAATCCCTCCATAATGTTCATATTTACAAAAGGACAACCAACAAACAAACAAAGCGCTGACTCGGGTCAATCTTTGTTCTGGTTCTTCAGTTTGTTCCAACCTGCCAGGAAGATCTAGTAAAAGAAAACCTACTGAGTCGGCTTCTTGTGTTCTGAGGGTTTAATGAGTTCTGCCAGGAACCGCTGTAAATGTTTAAACGCTGATCCAGAATAGAATAGAATCGAATAGTCTTTAATTTGTTATTGTACGCTTGTACATTGAAATTAAAAGTAATCCCCTTTCCAATAACAATAAAATATAAGAAAAACCTATAAAAGTATAAAACAAAGTACTAGCGCTAGATTATAAAGATCTTCTTATTAAAATGCATAAATATAAATCCTAAAATAATAAAAGCTAAAACAGAACCGAGCTCATCTGTCATTCTGCGTACGTCATACGTTCAGCTGCACCTTCAGGTTGAATTTACAGAGACTGTTGTTCTTGGATAAAACGGTTCTTGACCCGAGTGGTTCTGCACTTCAGAACATTTTGGATCCAGTCTGCAGGTCTGACTCTGCAGACGCGCTCACGTTAACTCGGGTCTGAAGCCAAAAATGTTGTTGACATGCGGCGTGTCGGAGCACGCCGGCTTCCTGCAGGATTTACCGCCGCAGAGACACGCTATAGGAGGCGGAGTCACAACTACTGATCTACCTGCTGTGTATCTACACACACTTATGTACAGACACACAACATTCACACACAAATGCTAACACACATACTTATGCACAATCACATCCATACACATGCACACAAAAACAGACACACCGACACACATTTACAAAACATCCAGATATAAATATATATGCACAAATACACACACAAACATGTACAAAAACATGCAAACACACACAAACACACCCCCACACATTTACTCAAAAACACATCTAAACTCAAAAAAACACACACACAAACAAAAGCACACACATGTTTTCAAACACACACATACGAAAACACAAACATATTGCAAAAACAAACAAACACACATTTACTCAAACACACACCCCAACACACACAAACACACACAAGCTGTTTCCAGTTTCCAACATCAAACTTGAATGTTTTAAATTAGCACTGGTGCAGCTCATAAATAACAGGTCTCACTGCAGTAAAACCTCCTGAAGGCTCACAAAAACATCGTTTTCATGCTCTGACACACATCTGCACGCATACACAAACACACACTCTGCTATTGGGATTATTGTGCTCTGCGGTCGCTCTCCAGCTGTTTCCAAATTTTCTGTCCAACTGGAACACATTCCCGACTCGCTCACGTGGAAGAAGCTGTTGTCATGTGTGTGTCTGCTGATCACACACAACACAGGTGGTGTGTAAGACACAATTTAAAGGTATGTGTGCGTTTTCTGTCTGTGGAAGTCCGAGCTAAAATCCTGGAAAAACACTGTCGGGAATATTACAGCCGGCAGTGGAAAAGTCCGGAGCTGGAGCAGATTCTTACCAAACAACCTGTTGACTTTTCTTGTTTCTACTACAGCGAGGACGGAGCAGGTGATATCCTCCACAGAACACAAGAGCAGCACAGTGTCTCTTTGGGGTTCTAATCTTAAATTATCCTGCGTGCAGACGTACCCTCTGCACACACAAACGCACACACGGACACAAACAGTGGTCACACTGTCCTCGCTGAGTCGACCCGCTGAAGTGGAAAAGCTGAGAGCAAACACTCGGGACTTCTGTTTGCTTCTCTTTTCATTTTTTCCAACAATGTGCATTTCTGAAGAACCAACACAATCATCTCATTTTCTAGTTTTATAAAGTTGTTTTTCAAATCAGCAGCATGAGCAGCTTCTGCCGTCGTGGTTCATTCACCTCCCTCGTCTGTGTTTCAGGGCAGCAACAGACCATAATGTGGACAACACCACCGCCATGCTCAGAGAATGGCTGAGGAAGGCGCAGCAGGTCTACCACTTCGTGGAGTGGAGGCCGATGGAGGAGCCCAGGCAAGTGGAGCGTTCAAACGGAGCTTTTGTTTTGATCCAGACCCGTGTTCTGATCACTCTGGGCTGCAGGTCTTTCACAGACGAGTGGGGTCCAAAGCACTGGCCTCCTTCCAGGTTCAACCACGTGATGAAGCTGAGACAAGCGGCGCTGAGGACCGCGCGGGAACGATGGGCCGACTACATCCTGGTAATCCCAACCAATACGAGCAGATCCGTAATAATGAGATCATCGCAAGGTTTTTCAGGACTTTAGACACACTAACACAACACGAGACGATGGAGAGCTGATGGACTCTTTTTCCAGAATGGAGCCAAATCGGAAACCCAAATAAAAACTAGATATATAGAGCTACCTGCGATAATGCTCCGAATGCTGTAAGCTGAATGTGGCTGCTGAAGATGCTGAAACTGATAGCTAGCTAAAAATGTTGATAGTTTGCTAAAATATTAGCTAACTGCCAAATTAGCCAAAAAAAACCTGGAAAAATATTGAATTATGCCGAAACAGCTACCATTTTGTGGTTTTGTGGTTCGTGGTTAGCATTTCGTTTTCAAATCTGAAAATATTAGTTTCAAAACTTATGGCCCCGTAATGGCTCTTGGGGGCGGGGCTAACACGAAGGACCAATCAAAATCGATGAGGGTGATATTTACGGTCTGTATTATCATAGTTGTCCCAGGATTGGTGTAAAAAGCAGTTTGATCGTGCACAAACTGTGTGTCCACAACTCTGTTCAAAGCACCATCTTATTGTGTTACATGCAGACATCGAGAACGTCCTTAAGCTTCCATAAAAAGGCTAAAACACTGCTGGGGCTCCAGATATTTCCCTTAATGACCAGTGTGCTCACACTTTAACCTTTTCAGGAAATGTGAGTTGGAGCCTCACGGTAATCACAGCGGTTTCTTCATGTTTGCCATCTCTGACTTTTAGCAACATTATTATTTTGATTGCACTTAATGTTTCTTTTTCGCTCTTCCTCTACTTTTTCTTTTTTACAAGTATTTATAACATTAATAATCTGTTGAATATATCTGAACAGACTTTCGTTGTCGCAGACAAAAAAAGGAATCTCCTTTTATAGTAATCAAATTACCAAACCAACAAGCAGAAACAGTAGATTCCTGTTTAAATACTCGCTGAAGTTACCCCCTCATTGATGTTGATTGGTTCTTCGTGTTAGCCCCGCCCACATGAGGCAGAAAGTTTTGAAACTGAGATTTTCAGGTTCGAAGACGAAAAAAAAGAGTTGAAAGTGAAAAAAAGATTTGAAACTAATAAAAAAAGTTTTGAAATTAAACTTTTGATTTTTGAAACCTAAAAAACAGAACAAAAGCTTAAAATAATTACGTTTATTTTAGAATACCAAAACGTTTTGGACATTTTGAATTTTTTTTTTTGGCCAAACACTAATGTTTTTTTCAATTTGTTCTATTTGGGTTTCAAATAATATTGACCCTGATTTAGCTCCATACTCCTGATCGACAATGATTTGAATAAACGAATAATCAGAACTTTACTTTTAATCTTAAGTTTCTCTATAAATGTCTTCTATCATCAGAAAAATGCCACATTCAAAACACAGTTGTCATTTGAGTGGGTCTTTAATGTTGTGTAATGTCAAGTTATTTTGTGTGAGATTACAGCTTCAAAATTACCCATAATTCTTTTGGATGCTTCTCCTCAGTCTGGTCCTCCAGGTCTCCAGCCTGTTTTATTACTCTCTACTTTCTATTGGTTGACTGACTCAGGTGTCTCATCATTCGGACACCTGGTCCAGGTAATCTGCTGTAGATCTGGAGGATCTTTGTTCTTCGTACAGATGTAGTTTTAATAAAAGGATGCTGATCGAACCCTTCATGGAAAACGATGGTCAGAACCGTCTGTACTCAGGACCTGCTCCTCTGCAGTTTGCAGATACTGATAACCTGTTGACCAACCCTCGAGTCCTGGACCTGCTGATAGCCGAGAACCTGACCCTGGTGGCTCCCATGTTGGAGTCCCGCTCGCTCTACTCCAACTTCTGGTGTGGCATCACCCCACAGGTGCAGTTCCCACTGAAAACATCAACTTCAGTTTATTTGGTTGTTCTTAGAATCCGTCCTTCTCTCCAGGGCTACTACCGACGAACCCCGGACTACCAACCCATCAGGGAGTGGAAGCGGGTAGGCTGCTTCCCTGTTCCCATGGTGCACAGCACCTTCTTGGTGGACCTGCGGCGTGAATCCAGCAAAGACCTGACCTTCTACCCGCCTCACCCAGACTACAGCTGGGCTTTTGATGACATCATGGTGTTTGCTTTCTCAGCGCGCCAAGCAGGTCAGCTTCATGCTTCTGCTTAGATCCTGAACACACAAAAAGTATTCAATCAGTCACCAATAGTGCAAGTTCTCCCACTTAAAAAGATGACAAACGCCTGTAACTTTCATCATAGATAAACTTCAACAACGAGAGACAAAATAAGAAAAAAATCCTGAAAATCACATTGTCTGATTTTGAAAGAATGTATTTGGTGTAAAATCTTTGGAGGGAGTAGAAAGTCCGTGTTGCCTAGCGACAGCCCCAAAACATCACTGCTCTAGAGGAGATCTGATGGAGGAATGGACCAAAACATCACTGCTCTACAGGAGATCTGATGGAGGAATGGACCAAAACATCACTGCTCTAGAGGAGATCTGATGGAGGAATGGACCAAAACATCTCTGCTCTAGAGGAGATCTACAGGAGGAATGAACCAAAACATCTCTGCTCTAGAGGAGATCTACAGGAGGAATGGACCAAAACATCACTGCTCTACAGGAGATCTGATGGAGGAATGGACCAAAACATCACTGCTCTAGAGGAGATCTACAGGAGGAATGGACCAAAATATCTCTGCTCTAGAGATCTACAGGAGGAATGGTCATTACCAACAAAGGATTTATAACAAAGTATTGGGATGAACTTTGTTTTTGACCAGATACTTATTTTCCACCATAATTTCCTAATAAATTCTTTAAAAATCAGAAAATGTGATTTTCTGGATTTTTTTCCTCATTTTGTCTCTCATAGTTGAGGTTTATCTACGATGAAATCTACAGACCTCTCTCCTTTTTTTAAGTGGGAGAACTTGCACTATTGGTCCCTGATTGAATACTTTTTAACCCCTCTACTGGTCGTCTTTCTTACAGGCATTTCATTTTAAATAAGCCTTTAAAACATGAATCATTTTAATAATACTATTTGAGGTCACAAAGGAACAAACTCAAAAAGGAGAAAAAATATATCCAGAGAGGAATTCAATCGAGGAAGAAGACAGAAAGGTAGCACGCTCCAGGAAAAAGACTATCGCTAGCTAAGCTACTACTGACTACTGAGAGTTAACCGTTTTGAACAGATAACTTTACCTGCAGCTGAGGGCATTTACGCAAGAGATGGATTTAAACAAGTGAACAAACTTTAATGCAGAAACAGTCAAACAATCTTTGCACTTAAGGTAAAGCTGATAAAAAAAATACAGTATTATTATTGGTTTTTAACATTTTTTGATAAACAGACAATAAGTCCTGAACTCAATATCACCAAAAATAGTAATACTTAAAACGTTGTTTACGTAAAGAAATAAACTGACTGAGTATCCGAATACTCAGATATCTGTGATCTGTTCCAAGAAAAGCACAAACATTTGTGACGTACGGGATCGCTGGTTCACGATCTTTAAAAATATAGTAAAGCACACGGGTCAAAGTCACGGCCCGGGGGCCGGATCCGGCCCTCCAGGTAATTCTATCCGGCCCTCCAGATCATTTTATCTTATTGTTATTTATGACCCGATGTTATCTTGAGCTCATTTCTAACTTGTATAATTTTGACAAAATATATTTTTATGGAGAGTAAAATATTGAAAGTTATTTAATGTTTAAGTTGATTTATTCTGGAATAATATTCCTGTCTGTTTTTATTCATATTAATGTTAAAAAGTTACGTTTTTAACATTTTAAACATGTAGTTTTACAGTGTTCAATAGATGTTTATCCTGTTCAGCCTGTAACCTAAAGTGTGTTTTGGATTCTGGCTCCTTGTGCAACTGAATTTCACACCCCTGACTTAAGGCAATGTAATTGTATAAAATTCCAGGAGAATCTTTGATTTTAACCTTAAAAACTAAACAAACTGAATGAGTTTTGGTCCACACCTTTAAAGTAAAACTGCCACGTGTTTTTCGTAGATTAAAGAAGTTCAGTTTACTGAAGAAAGTTCTGAAGAACAGATGATGATGATGATGATGCTGCTTTAAAGATTGTTGACTATTTCAAGTTCTTCCTCTGATTTCACATTTTTACAAAAACCCAAAGCTTAAGTTCAGATTGAAAAGGTAAAGCTGCAAAGCTGATCCGGCTCCACCTCTTCTGACTGGCTGCCATACCCAGAGCAGTGACGCGTATGATGGCGTGCGCACGCCGAGGCCTAATTTCCTTTGTCTCTCAGATGTGCAGATGTTCGTGTGCAACCGAGAGCACTACGGCTTCCTGCCCGTCCCTCTGAAGGCTCAGCAGACGGTGGAGGACGAGGGAGAAAGTTTCATCCACACCATCACCGAAGCTCTGAGTGAGAAACCGCTCGGATTCACCGAACTTTAAAACTTTGTTTCTAAATTTTCCGGCTTCTCCATGTTGGCCCTCCTGTCTTTTCCTCTCTGCGCTTCAGTTTCCTCCCTTAACACTGAGACTTGAAATGAAATTCCATCAGAAATTCATTTTTCCCTGTTTTCCTGTGTGACCCCCCCTCCCCCCAACAGTTGACCACGACATGGCGCCCTCTGAGCACGTGTACGTGCAGCCGCCGCCACAGACCAAGATGGGCTTTGAAGAAGTGAGTTCATGTAGGCACAAACAGCCAGGAGCCTCTTTTCCATTTATCCTGAGGAATTCCACCTTCAGGATTTTCCTCATTTCTGTCTGTCCTCCTCTGACGGTTCCCTCCACACGTTTATTTCTCTAAATCTGGAAACTCACATTCAAGACTTACCTTTTTAATCTGACTTAACTGAAATTTAGGAGTATATATTTATGTGACATTAAAGACCCACTCTGATGAAAATTGCACTTTTAACATGTTCTTGCATATTTTTTTCTGATGATGGAGGACACACGTAAATATTAAGATTAAAATTGGATATCTGAGTAATTCTATAATTGTGTGGTTGCTTACTAAGCTATAAAACAATGCTAGCTTTTTTGTTGCTAATATAGCATCTACTAAGGTTTTTGGCTAATTTTTTTATGTACTGGGTTATTATAGGCTAATTTAGAGTTTAGCTTCTATTTTATCAACATGCTAACGTTTTTGACTAATTTACTTTACTGAGGAATTTTAGGCTATTTTGGAGTTTAACGAGTATTTAAGCAAAAAGATGGTTGTTGTTTTTGGATAATTTGGCGTCTACTGAGGTTTTTTGGGCTAATTTGGACTTTAGCTCATATTTAAGCAACACATTAAATATTTTTGCAAAATTGGCATGTATCAAAGATTTTTAAGCAATTTTACAACAAATTGTTCAGTGCTCTTTCATAGTTTCTTTAACCAAATTTCCAGTCTTTTAGAAAATGTAACATTTTGCAAATAGCTTTTGCATTTTCAGCAAATCAGCAATTAAAGTAAGTTCTGTCACCATTTTCATCAAAAAGCTTCACCATTTTCAGCGATTACATCCAACAAAAAACATTCACACTTACACTATCACAGCTAATGCAACGTTTCGATTTCAAATCATCAGGAGGAGATGAAAAAAAGTCTTTTGAAAAAGATCCTCTTTGAGAAGTACAAAATATGTCACTTTTCATTTTGTTGAGTCAATAGGCAGAGGTGAAAGTAAGCCTGAGCGGTCTGGAGCAGCGTTCCGGTAAAAGAATTGGAGGTGGAACACCGCTCCAGCTGGAAGGAGATCAGCTGTGCGTCGGTTTTCGCTTTATAACACACGACAGAAGCTGCGATCACCCTTTAAAAAAAACAAAAAAAACCAAGAAGTTGACTCTCAAGAAGTGAACAGGACGCGCTTTACTAGAATGTTAGCTTTGTTTTTAGTGGCGCATCAGCAAGTTGATTAAATGCTCTGGATCTCCCTCTCCTGGTCTGCACTCTCGTGCTTCCATAACAACGTATCCTCAATCACAATGAGTTGGGGACACCCAAAACGTCAAAAAGTGAAGCAGAGGTGTCTTTAACCAAACGTTAATATCTGGTGAGTTGGGAATGAGATTTAAAGGGGAAAAAAGAGACTTGGGAAAGAGAGCGTTTTGTCCGTAAACAAGTCCAATGCAAGTAAAAAGTAAATGGTGACATGGTGATATAAAGAGGTAAATTCTTTCAAAGAAAAAAGTAAATAAAAAAAGAAGATGCAGACAAAAATAAATCAAAGATGTTTAAGAGGAAGATCCAAAGTGAGGATGAAGATGTGCCGAACAAATCTTTTAAAAGGGAGGATGAAGATGTGCCGAACAAATCTTTTAAAAGGGAGGATGAAGATGTGCTGAAGAAATCTTTTAAAAGGGAGGATGAAGAAGAGAAAAAGGGAGATGCTAATTGTATGAAAAATGCCTTTGAGACAGCAGAACCATCAAGCAAATGGGACTTCAATCTGGACTAAAGAACATTATGAATGGATCTTTGCCAAGAACTGAATGTCTGGCTATCAAAAAAAAGGGGAGGGGGGGGTAACAAATAATCTACTTTCACTCCTGTTTAGTTTTTCCAGTTTTAATTGTTTTGCGTCTATGTGTTTCTGTTGTATTAAATGTGCTTTATAAATAAAGTTGCATTTGATTTGAATTTCCAGATTTTCCTGATTAATCTAAAACGTCGACTTGACAGAAGAACGAGAATGCTGAAAACGATGGCGTCGCTCGGCCTTCAAGCCACGTCGGTGGACGCCGTGGACGGGAAGTACGTCCATTCCTGGCGGCCGCCTCACGAGTGACCGGAACTCCACAAGTCCAGTTTGTTCCGGGTGTCATTACAGTTCCCTCGTTTGCTTCTCTTCTCTCTCAGGGCTCTGAACACTTCGCAGCTTCAGATGCTGGGGATCGAGATGCTGCCGGGCTATAAGGACCCGTACTCGGGGCGAGTCCTAACTCGGGGGGAGATCGGCTGCTTCCTGAGCCACCACTCCATATGGACACAGGTGAGCGCCGCAGGCTGGAGTTCGAAGCTTTTAGAACATAAAGCTGTAATAAAATAAACTGTATGTTTAACGTCTAGTATCGAAGGCAGCTCCAGGCCTCGAGGGCCGCAGTCCTGCATGTTTTCCAACATACCTGCTCTGGCATGTTCTAAATGGCGTGACTCTACTTTGAGTCGAGCGTTTGCTTCTGCAAAGTCCCTTCAGAAGAGCATTTGACCGCTTATGCCACAGTCACTGAAGAGAGAGAACAACTAATCTTACTATTTTAACAAGAAACGCACTCTTGATGCATGATTTGAAGGGTTGTAACAGCACTGACCTGATTTATGAGGACGAACCAGCACAGGAAAGCGGTTCATCTGCTAAACAAACGAAAAAGGCAAAAATGCACCAGTCAGGCAATGACTTAAGTCTGGGGTGTCCAGAGTCAGGCCTCGAGGGCCGGTGTCTTACATGTTTCCAACCATCCTGCCATTGAAGCTCCTTATTGGCCAAACACACCTGATCCAGGTAATCAGCAGCAGATAAGGCAGGATGTCTGGAAAACCAGCAGGAGGCCGGCCCTCGAGGCCTGACTTTGGACACCCCTGACTTAAAGTCTCCCTGACAATTTTTTATTTAAAAAAAATGTTCCCAGAAGTGTTTTAATGATGATTATGAAGTTTTTAACCAAAAACCCACAACCTAAATGTCTCACAAAGCCATTCTTCATGTTGATCTGAAGCCTCCAAAATCTCCTCTGAGGGGGCGTGGCTTTTGGAGCTCCACCCCTGATCCTTGGCGATGATGGCACTGAGCTGTTTTCTGATCCCTCAGATGGTGGAGCGAGGCTTCCAGAAGGTTCTTGTTCTGGAGGACGACGTGCGGTTTGAGCCCAGGTTCCGACGCAGACTCCAGGCCATCATGGAGAACGTGGACCGAGCCCGGCTGGACTGGGACCTCATGTAAGACCCGCGCCACCTCGGCGCTCAGATCATTGTCGTACTACTGGTTGAGTTTGATGTTCCGCTTCCTTCAGATACGTGGGGCGAAAGCGCATGCAGGTGCATCAGCCAGAACAGTCAGTGGACGGCGTGAACAACCTGGTCGTGGCCGATTATTCCTACTGGACCCTTGGATACGCGCTGTCACATCAGGGAGCCAGGAAGTTACTGGATGCTGAGCCGTTCAAGAAGATGCTGCCGGTTGATGAGTTTCTGCCCATCATGTTCAACAAACATCCCAAGTCAGTGTCCTCCTCAGTTTCCCCGTCACACGAAATTATTTTTTTTTGAAAAACTGAATATAAGGATTAAATGATGGAAGGAAATGTCCTATTCAGAATCCATGTAGAGAGCTGTATTACAGTACAGGATATTTAAAAGAACAACTTTTTGGGTTACTTAAAAGACTGTTAGTTTAATGTGATATTTCAGGATGAACACATCATAGCTAGATAGAAAACAGAGTAAATACTGACTGAACAGGGAGGTTAGACCCGGAGAACGACGTGAACACGTCTGCTAAAAGGCAAGACGAGACCTGGGAGTAAGTCCAGGTGTGTCAGAGTCCAGACCTCGAGAGCCGGAATCCCACATGGTTTACAGCCAACCCGCCACACACCTGATCCAGGTGATCAGCAGCAGATAAGGCAGGATTTGGAAAATCAGCAGGAGGCCGGCCCTCCAAGCCTGGAGTTTGGTCTCATCTATCCTACAGGTGGATCTGCAGGTGAAAAATGGTCAAACCTGTACGGGGAACTCAGGTGACCTGCATGAAATATCAAGGTCACAGACTCATGAATCTACTCATTCATCCGTCCATCGATTCATCCATTCATCCATTCGTTCATTCATCCATCTTCATCTGGGGCAGCAGTCTAAGGATGCCCAGACTTCCCTCTCCGCGGTCTCTTCCTCTTCTCCTCTGGGGGGAACCCGAGGCGTTCCCAAGCCAGCCAAGAGACGTAGTCTCTCCAGAGTGTCCTAGTCTTCCTCGGGGTCTCCGCCCAGTGGGACATGTCCGGAACACCTCTCTAGGGAGGTGTCCATCTATGGGTGTGCTGCGGGTGACAGGTTGAGAGGATGAAGTAGGTGAGACGTAGGCGTGTGGTACAGATTGTTTTTTATTTTTTCAACCTCCTCAAATCCTGCAGACTGAACAAGGATCCCGTTACTGCTGTTCATGTGATACGTGCGCGCTCCTTGCTGCAGCCTGACTGTTAGAAATGAGGAAATAAGACGACCAGAGTGTAGTTTTGTAGTAGTTTTGAGCGGTCCATGACCTTGACATTTCCTGCTTGACCCATTTGCAATCCCCCCCTTTAAAATCATTTGTAAACCCTCAGTAAAGAGCCCGTCTTCCACACCATGGTTTGACTTTCTGGAAGGCTGGTCCAGATCACTGGAGTTGTTTTCCTCTCCTCCGTTCACCTCCATCCTTTTCTCTGAACGCCTCCGTGGTCCCAGTGCCTCCCACTCCTCCCCCATCTCCTCTCCGTGAGGAATGTGGACCAGCACGGCTCTTCCTGCCGGCCGGAGAACGGGGACAAGATTCCCATTGATAGTGGAGTGGGTGTGGGGGCTGGTTTCAGACGAGCGTTTCGGAATAAATGCAGACGTGTCTCCAGTGTAAGGATTACTGAATGCGGGAGGAAGGTGAGCCTCCTCAGAAAAACCAGAGGATAATGCCTGTTAGCGTGTACATGAACCCAAAGAGAACACACTAAAGAACATGCAGAACCTGAAGAATGCAACAAAGAGGGCAGTGTCACTGAGCGCCGCGGCGCTCTGCAGGTCTGGAGTTTCATCCAGCAGAACGCCAAGAAAGATTTAAAAAGGCAGGCGGATGTTCAGCCCCGAGGCGACCTGAGGGGGGGTCCAAAGACTGTACTGCAGTAAGAATAGCATTACTTCAGAAATATTACTCAGAAGGAAAAAGTGGGAGCCAGGATAAGAGGTCAGAGGTCATGGCGGGTTTCTGCCAAACCTCAGAGGGAATTGCTAAAGTGGGAGATGGATGCATAGATGGCTGCAATACATTTATTACAAATCTTATTATGGGGTTCTTTATATATCAAAACTCCACACAGATATAAGACATCTCCAAGCACATATCCAACGTTCCTCGCGGATAATTCAGATCCCCGAGAGCGTTTTCTGCAGCTGCGCGCTCAGGTTTATCCGTTAGCCTGTTTCTAAAATAAAAGCTAATCTCTAAATTTGCCTAAACAAACGTCTGTAGATAACAAATTAGCCAAAAACGTTAGCATGTTGCTAAAATATCAGCTGACTCCAATTTTTTTTATTTTACTATAAAGATGAAAACATAGCCGATGAATGTATTTAAAGCTTTGTTGCTAATCTACTTAAACTTCTCAAATTTGAAGAGCAGAAAAAGTCCTCCTGCGTTCGTGAGCTGGTCCTTTTGGCAGTGATGCATGCACGCTAGCAGAACCTCAGTGAGCGCGCACGTGGAATTTTGTCATGTGTGCTCGGCTTTGGTTCTGCCTCGCAAACATCTTTCTGCATGCAAGTGGGAAATAACTTTCGACAATTGGGGGCGGAGACATAGGTCTGCGTCGACTTTCTTCTTATTGGTCCATTTTGGGATGACGACACCTTCTAAACCCACGTAAACGGGAAGTTTCCTTTTGCAGAGGAGGCTGTAGCCTACCTGCCATGTCGAAACATTGACATATCTGACTTTAAAGAACAGCTAAGACCTCCGCGGCCGAAGAATGTCCATTACAGATCCATAGTCATCAAAAACACTTCTGATCGTGCTTTGTAAACATCTATGCTCAGCATAAAGAGTCTTTTTTAAATTCAGAACAAAAGACTACGAACTTTACATGAGCTGTCACTCTGTCTGTGCCTTAAAAACGTGCGTTTCCTCCATCATCAGTTACGTGTGAGAGCGCGTCTTTATCCAGAATTTGACAGTTTCATCCATAATAAACACATGCACTGGATTTCTCCAAGCAGGAGAAATGACATCAGAAGTGTGAATAAACAGGACAACACTATAAAGATGTTTAGAGAAGTTACAAAAACAAAGCACATTTAGTGTGTTCCTTTAAATAAGCGTTCATGAAACGTTGCACATGTGCGTGCTCACTGAGAGTAGTCTTTGGCGCGCGATGACTTTTTCTGCCCGCGGGAGGATTAAACACAGTGTACAGGAGCAGAAAACGCTCGCGGGGGTCTGAAGTATCCACGAGGAATGTTTGATATGTGCGTGGAGATGTTTTATTTCTGCATGGAATTTTGACGCCATATCTTATTCTCTGTAAAAAAGCATCCGTATGTTTACATTTTCTTATATTGTCATGCATTGGTGGACAAATAAGCTCCAGCTGCTAAAACCTTTGCTTCTGTTGCCCCCTCCCTCCCTGTTGTCCTCAGTGCTCAGTACATGTCTCATTTCAAGCGGAGGGACCTGAAGGCCTTCTCCGTGGAGCCGCTGCTCATCTACCCCACCCACTACACCGGAGAGCCCGGCTACATCAGCGACACCGAGACCTCCACCATCTGGGACGACGAGGCCGTGGCCACGGACTGGGACAGACAGCAGGCCCGCAAAACCGCGCAGCAGGACCGCATCGGACCGGTGGCGCAGAACAGCGTGACGGGAGATTCTCCGCCTCCTGCGGCTTGGGCGTCCCGGGATGAACTCTAACCCAGAGCAGGAGAACTCGGACAAATAGAAAGATGGCTGCTGGGTTCTTGTGGAGCAGGATGGACGAATGAGGAAGAGAAAAAATGATCTGAGTCTGAGACGATGGACAGATGACATCTAACAGAAAGATGTATTTATTCTGCATGTGCCCTCAGAGGTCAAAGCCAGAAAATGTGACCTGTGGAAGACGGCAAGACTACAGAACTATCCCTACGTCCTCATGAATGGGCCTTCTATTTCATTAAGATCAGCAGAATCAAACTCTGACCGCGGAGTCCTGACAGAGCCTCTCTGTCGGGTTTAAAAGGACTTCAATCAAAGTACAGCCTTTCTGTCAGAGCAGCAGAGCGGTCGCGGATCCATCAGGACCCAACCAGCAGGCTGGTTCTGCTGGCTAGAAACCCACAACATCTCTTCAAAGAACAAAGTCAACTTTTGGGACAGATTAGAAATGCTAAAGCTTTTTACTAAAAATCC
>NC_050515.1:4154329-4160835 GCF_002922805.2 Oryzias melastigma
CTCTTTTCTTCTGCTTCACGTCTGAATTTGTATTTCGTTCATTTACCATAATTTTATGCTTTTCTCTAAACACAGAATCTGTGTGATAACGTCCAGCAATATACTGTTTTTGTTTGTTTCGAAAGTCAAGGCTGTTTTTATAACGTGAGGTTATGAATTTCTTTTGCTTTAGGTTAAAATCTTCATCATTTTTGTAATGTTCATTTATGAAGCGTTTCTGTTTGTCTCTAAACTTTGGGTTATGTTTATAGTTTTCTATAATGTAATTTCTTTGCTTCTCTCTTACTTCTGCTTTGTTTTGATATCGTCTCATTGAAAGTTGTTTTTGCTTTTGTCTAAACTCAGCAGTGCTTGCATATAAATTATTAATATAATTTTTTTTTCTTTGACGTACATTTGGATTCGTATGGTAAAGCAGCTTTGAATGCAGTCGTTTTTTAGTTTTACACTTGTCTTTAGTGATGTCTTTGTTTTGGAGGTTGTCATTGTTTTCACATTGCATTTTTAATCGCAAGAATTTTTTCCTCCTGTTCTTATTTAGTTTAGACATATGAACTTTCATGTTATCTGGAAAAGTATTGATGTCATTGAAGGTCTGTGTTGGTTTGTCAATGTTTTCCTGTGGAATTTCCCCAATATTGTTTGTAACTTTATCACTGGATTGGTTAGAAGGCAGGAGAGTGAACAGTGTTTGTATTAATGAGTCGATATCAGATCCATTTGAGACATCATCATGACACGCAGCTTGTGAATCTGTAGTTTCAGGAGTTTTTATATTTTGCCCAGGTTGTTTGGTATTACTGTCCTCTTTCATGTTTTTATCGACATATGAAGGCGATACATCGTCATTGCTTTGGAAGGCTTGTATGTAGTTTGGTCCACTTGAGACACTTGAAGGATGAAATTCTACTGGCTTTAATTCGTAAACTGTAGATGATGAAACACCTAGTTCTTGAAAGCACTTCACTAATGTGTCTGTCATCTTTTGTAGATTAGCAAATGTTAGCATGATTGCAGTTCCGTGAGCATTTGTTCCTAGTATGGGCATCCCAGTCCTTGTTCTGTCATGAGGATCAAAGAATCCGTATTGACCAGCGTGAGTTCTAAAAACAGCAATGCACAGATTAGACATGATCAACAAAGCATATTTAACATCAGACAATAAACAGCTTAAGCCTGCTGTCAGGTCAAGGTAGTCATTTGCAGCAAGTGGTACGGGGTCTTTAAAGGAACCAAACCTTGATTGTTTTTGCATGTTAATATGGTAAACATTAGCACGTGCAGGTACAATGTCTGGAAGTTCGTCAAAAGCCAAATATATGTTATTAGGAAACTTTTGTCTTTGCTCACAATACAGTGTATTCCCTTTATCCAAAACAATATCCAGATCTGCAGTGGTTATGTTTTCATTTTCATGGAGGAAGGCTAAGAAAATGAGTGAGTTACATGTACATTGCTTGTTTCGGGAGAAAGTCAGATACTTAAGAGAATTCTGAGAATGTGACGCTTGTACACAATCACCAGGGTTAAGGGGATGCTGTACTTCTATGTCATATTCAAGTGGATTGAGTAATTCACAGTGTTGTTCGTCAGTTATGGAGTTGTTGACAATGTTTTGGCTATCATTTTCACATTCATCAACAGACACTTTGAGCCATCTAGCTTTAGCAGCTTGTGATCGCTTACCTTTGCGAGGCATAGTCACAATTGTACACAGTGGTCTGAATACTTAGCAGAGTGGTGTTGTAGAGGGTTGAAGTGGATAACTGGACAGGAGATGAGTGAAAGGATGCTGTTGTTGATGTCCTGTTGATGGTTGTCCTTATTTAACTGCATAGTGAAATACGAGAAGTTATTGCTTAGGTAAAAAATGATGATGTATTGAAAAATTATTGTGCCACACACAAATACACAAAACACACAGGGACAAATATATGTTATACCTGTGTATTAGTGAGGCTTGTTAGTGTGATGGTACAAGTTCAAACTGCGGAAGCCAGCAGTTCAGATGCAATTACCTAGAATGAAATGAAGAACAGAGTTTAGTAAGATACTGTACATGCACCATATTATACTCACAAAAAAAGAGTTGCATAAACACTATAATGTGAATGTTTCCAGCATTCATATAACTTGTGTTTTTTCTACATGTGTTTTTTTTTTTTTGCATTGACAGAAGCTAGTATGATTTCCTTTTAAAATAAATCAATAAAACACTTTGTGCCAGACCAGATTGTGGATCAGAGTTTTTAAAAAAGTTTTGCTTAGTATTTGAAAATGTAATCTAGAGGTAGCATAGAGTAAACTAAATCTCTTCAACTCAGCAGGAATGTAAGAACCTTTCCATAGTTTATCTTCAAGGTGTATCTCAGCCATACATTTATCAACATAACTAATCTAAATTAAATCAATGCTAATTTAATAAGAAAATCAGAAAGTATTGTTATTTAATTTTCCTTTAGGCAGAGAGTCATCAAGGAGATGTAATAAAGCCATTAGGGGCTCCAAAGCTGCAGGTTGCAGACTCCTGAACTAGAAACATTTAATAGTGGAAGGCAGTGCACAACTTTGTTAGACAATGTCTTGACAACTTTGGGTTACATGTGGAATGACACTTATAATATCACCTCTTTTTTACAAATGTCTAATTTGTGAATCATAATACTTGACAGTGATGCTATTCAATACTGTCAAACAACTCAAATGAGAAATGTTCTTAATATAACTACAATGTCTTTATTCATATATTTGGATTTCAAATCAAAGTAGGATGAAACCAATGCAATAGAGAAAGACTTTGATCATTTTTGTAACTATTTTTCTTTAAACAAGCAGTTGTAGACATATAACACTAACAAATTTAAAGACGACATTAGTTAGCTTTTTGAAATTATCAATGTATCAGTTATATTCAGCAGTGAAAGAGTGGTGAAGAGCAGTGAAAATGTTTAAAAATCAAGAAAAATGTACTTGATACTTGATCTGAAGTCCCATGCTTATTCACCAGAGTTAAAATTAGTGCTGCCACAAACGATTATTTTAATAGTTGACTAATCATCGATTATTTTTTCCGATTAGTCGACTAATTGAGACGACTAATTGACTATCAAATTAGTCATCGTCTATTTTAATAATCGAGTAGTTGTCGATTAGTCGACCAATTGTGGTAGCCCTGGTTTAGTGGATTTAAGAACCATCACACATCTGCATTTTGCTAGTTCCATACTTGCAACAGGGGCACACGCAACATGATCTAGCATTAATCAAACCCCTTAAGGATTTTGAGACAGATATTTATGATTGTTGAATGCTAAAATGCCTGAAGTTGCGACAGGTTATGTGCAAGGTTGTGTCAAAGGCTGGTACGTTTTTTTTTAAATGTATTATTTCAAAAAGCACCAAAAAAATTGTACTAATTAAATAAAAATCACATTTTCATATTCCATGTCTTATTATTAGGACATGTGCTCTAGTAAAATACTCCATTATCGTCATATACATTTTGAAGGAGCATAGGCGCCCTAACTGCTGTGCCACTGTACGACCTATTCTGTAAGCATAATAGTTTAACATAGAAGCATCTCCAGTGTTAAAATTATATATTTGACCCCTCATTAAAGGGTCAAAGAAAGGGGTTAAATAGATTACCAATAAATCTTGTCTTTCCTGACTAAAAACATTTTTTTTTACCTTAAACTGCGGGGGTGGGTTGGGGGGAGGGGGGCTAAGTTAATTTGAACAGCAATATTACTCAAATGCCTTTGCTAAGAAATGGCAAAAATGTTTTTCCTGACAGATTATAAAACAATCAACATTTTACATGACTCGTTTTCACTTTTGGCAATCCACATAACAAGCCCAGCATCACAAATGCCACCTCAGTGTGAGTTCAGCTGAAGTGCTTTGCTCGAGGTGCTGCTGAAAGTAAGGGACTAACAACAAAGTGCAAAACTGGGGTGTTTTGTAAAGCCTCTAACTAGAAATGCTTATTAAATATTATTAAATAATTTCACTAAGAAATAAGAAACACATCTCAAATGTATACAGGTTAACAACTTAATTTGCAATCGAACAAACATGAAACTTTCCTCAATCAAAAGAGAGATACACAATGGCAGAGAAATACAGTGCAAAACTTTCACAAACATTTAATTATTTGTGTCACTAGTGGTGAAATATGAATTTGAGCCTATCAAATGACTTATTTTTGGAATACATCTTCTGTGAAAATGTTAACCTGAAATCACATCCACTCAAAAGAGAGAAACTGCAACTTTCAAAATCAT
The DNA here is from genome assembly GCF_002922805.2 of Oryzias melastigma. Taxonomy (NCBI): domain Eukaryota; kingdom Metazoa; phylum Chordata; class Actinopteri; order Beloniformes; family Adrianichthyidae; genus Oryzias; species Oryzias melastigma. The sequence goes on from NC_050515.1 coordinate 4,158,616, forward strand.
GTTACCCTTACTGGCCAAATATTTAACAAAAAAAAAACACTTTTTTGCCAATAGCTTTTCCTATGAAAATTCAAGCAATATGAAAACAGCTCTATTCAATAGAGAAAGAGAGTGTGGAACGTTCAAAACCGTTTTGACCCCTTGAGGTAAAACAAGGAATTACACTCATGAAAAAAAAACTTCTTCTGTAGTTCTGCATATGCCCTCTAGGGGTCAAAAGAATGGTAGTCACAAGTTGAACTCTACATTTCTCTATTAGTTGGCGCCGGTTTGAAGAAGCTACAGCTTTCACCACTCAGCTGCACAAGGGAGGGGGGGGGGCACTTGGGACAAAATTATTGAAAAAAAAACCCTGGCCGCCCCTCATGTACGCGCACTCTGGGAACGGAGGCCGCTTCCATTCGGAGCTCACTCACGTTAACCTATTGTTCCAACCAGCAGCGGTTCTCCGCGGAGCAGACCTCCGAGGAGGGCCCACACGATGTAGCGGATCGTTTCGGCGTCTGCTCTATTTTTTGTGCGAGAATTTTGCGTCAATTCTGGCAGGAACTTAAGAAATGCATGACGAAATCCACATTATTTTCAAAACATAACCAATTTCTCTACAGTAAAACAACGCGATTGACAAATGCGATCATGTTTTTGTATCTAAACAGACTGTAGAGATGGAAATAAGCATACAATCACAATACGCATGCACACACGTGTGCGCGTAAGTAGAGGCACACACAAAAGCGCGCAAGCACACATACCTATAGTGGCCAGACTCCGATGCTGGACGAGAAGTCAAGTTTCGGGAGTTAAAAATACAACAAAAAGGAGGCAGAGAGAAGCTCCCCTTAGCCGAAATATTGGGTATAATTTTTAGTTAATTAATTTACCCACGAACATACGTAAGCGTGCGCACAGACAGACACAACAACAGATAGACACGGGCGCGCGCACATCAACAAGGAGACTCCGGAGCGCGGCGCGTTGGGTTTTGGATGTGAAAAAAAGAGAGGCGCTTCTGCGTCCAGTGTCAACCCAGCGTACATTGGACAGCGTTAAATTTTAAGTGAGCGGAGGGTTTCGTTAGTTAAGATATTAAAACCAGAAAAAAAGAGAAAACATAGCTATTCTATTCAGGTTAGATAACATAAATGATCCACATTGCGCACTTCAGAAACTGCACAGCATTCACTTAAAAATAAAGAAATGTTAAGTCTTACCATCCACAAACAATCCAGGCGGCGCGTCGAGTTCTCCAAAAGCCTTTGGAAATCCAAATAGATCTGAGCAGCAGGGATCGCGTGGTCAGTCTGAAATGCCGCACCGAAAACTCTGGTCTTAACCTGTTCGCCGGTGTGACATGAGAGGCGTGGACTAACTCCTGATTGGCTGTGAGCAGACTCCACCTTAAGGTTAAACCTATCGCACGCTCTGCAGCTCTGACCAACTCCTCCTTCTTGTTGACAACAGAGCCACGGGGTGTCCATGCATCTTTCACGTGAACGGGTGCGGGAGGGGGGAAGAAAGGAGGTTTGTTCTTGTGGAGATTCAATATGGTTTTATTTACTTTTTCCGATGTGGAAATTACAACTAAATACTATACATGAAATGTGATTGTTGCGTGTTGTTCTTCTTATCATTATATTTGAAGGTATTGTATTAACAACTTTCATGAAAGTGCTTATGGATGATGCACATTTTATGGAGAAAGTATAGATTTAATAATGCATTTGGCTGAAATTAGAAAACCATAAATACATTTGTCATTTTTTATACGTTCTAATATATCTTAATTCAAACAGGAAGTGTAAGAAATTAAATTGTTAATGTTATTCAAGGTTTTTTTTTAATGTTGTATCTACTATCTACATATACAGTATGTTACTGGTATTTATATTTCCTTTAAGCTTGATTCAAAATTGCTGATATTCACATGTCCAATTATTTATATCCATCTTGTGATTTTTTTGGTTATCATTTATACCAAATGAATCAATGATTTAGCATCATATTTATTTATCTCATGTTGTTTATTTTTTTTCATTTAAAGGGAATTCCGTTACTGACATATTTATCACACACTACAAAATGTAACTCTATGCATTTTCAAGTGGTTTTGTGGTACAAACCACAACATTAGTAAACTCAATTAACTATGTTGTACACCAAAGCAGAGAGATCACATCCAGACATATAGTGTAATTATGACTTGAAATATCAACAGTTTGT
>NC_050515.1:4160883-4171550 GCF_002922805.2 Oryzias melastigma
TGCGTCATCCGTCAAAATTTGAACCCAACGAAATGGATTCGCAGACGCGGGACGTGAATGCCTGCAGTGGAAGTTACTCTCGCACTTTTAAAGTTCCTAAAAGACTGCGGCGCACGCAACGGAGCCGTGACGGTGGCGGTGTAAGCCCGGGGTTGTGAAAGCTGTAACAATGCACCTGTCTGCAACAAAAACAATGCACTAAAGAAGAGAATTGAAAAAGTTTAAAACAATGGGGGAAAGTGTACCGCGATTGATTTGCTTCTCCAGTAAAGGTTTGGTTTTTGCATCAGGAAGTTTCACGGATGGTCAGACAATTAAAGATGAAATACACCACGAGTAAGATGGAAGTGATCAACTTCTCTTAGATTCAAACCATATAATAGATGGCAGATGCCCATGTAAACCGTGTTTAACATTATTCTTTCTCAAATATAATTTACAACCATGTTGTCTGTCTTTCCTCTGTTAAAACCTGCATTTCCTCAATTTATAATATGAAATAGTCCAAACTGATTAGAATACAGCAAAAACAATAGCTGTGCCATTAATGCACATGTTCGAAATTCTTCCATTAACCTACAACAAAAATGTGACATTAGACACTTTCTAAGAAGTAGCATTACAATTACAAAAAAAATAAAATATACATTTGGAGACAACTTGTGTTAAGTTAATAATTATCAGAAACATTTGCATCTAAATATGCACTCATTAATTGTAGTCATGTAACCAAAGGAACACATGTTTTCAATCTATATTATTCCTGCCACTTATCCAAGCAGAGCTGTGACTTTGAAGACTTTAAATAAACTGTACAGTGGCAACATGAATCCTTTGGTCCATACTAAAAATGCAATGTACTATCATGTGGGGAAATAGTAACAAATATGAAAATGATATATCAGCAAATTTCATTAACAACAAACGGAAACAAAGATATATGCATAAAAATGTGGGTTTATTGTATTGTGACAAAAAACTGTTATTGTGATGAAAATTAAGTTCTTGTGCAGTTTTTCAACAATTAATAAAACAATGTATGCAAGTTCTAATGAATGCAAGTCCATTCACTATCAGAGCATGTTTTTACACAATATAAATATAAACCATATCACGACATTTCTCAAAATAGGTGTTTGACTTTTTTCACTTTCTATACACTAAATTTGACCATAAGTACAGACTGATTTTATTTAAAAGAATAAACAATTTAAGTATTGATTAAAAAAAATAATTTATAAATATACTGATTAACATCTTCTGTAAAGACATATAACTTAGAATACAATGGAATGTGAAAAAATGACTAACTTCAGGATTTCGGGATTTCTAAATAGTTGAAAGTCTTTGTAATAACTACATTTGGTCTCAGTGTTTATGGTATGACTGTTACTTTTTTATTGGAAATGTTCATATTACTTCTGTTGGATTTTCATTTACTACAAATATGATAGTTTATACAAAAAATCAGTAGAAGTTTGACAATTAGTATGACAATTACTGTGTCTGAAGGACAACCTTTTTAGGAGAAATAGAATTAACAGATCAAATGGTACATGTAAAAGAATGTAATGTGATTCTTAAAGCTGGATCTTATCTTACCAATTGTGGTAAAATGCAGCCATGTCCTGTATGACACATCTGCTGCAAGTTTTGAAGATTTAAATCAGTGTTCCCGTCCTTTTAAAACAGCATTGCACCTGCTCTCTTTCCCAGGTTCAGATACGGGACCTCACCTTGTTTTTTAGCATTTGCACGAGAAAACTGAAGCCTCCCTTTCATCAGTGGCTTCATGTTGACAGGAGCTCAGATTTATGGCAGCAGAGAACAAAAGGGACTCTCCTCTTTGACACTTAAGCCACTTAGTATGCGTAGGTTCTGAGGCTCCAAGCATACGGGAAAGTTAACAGCCTGACTTCACACCTAGGTGTTATTTGGAATTATTTTTGGATGTGTTATACCCTTACAACAACAGATTTAAACAGTTATTTTAAATAACTGATGTTTTAATGTACTGCTTGTAAATATTTGAGCAGTCTCATGAATTCAGCCTAATTCATCTCACAACATTTAAATAATAATTAACATCAACCAAAAAAGAACAGGTTGAAGCATCATACTTCTCAAAGCCTAGCCCAGGTGCCTCCAACCTTTACACGGTATGAGAGCAATTTGAGGTTGTTTCTACTGAGCAAATCCCAATAGGAGCCGCAAAGTTTTATTTGGATACAGCTGAGCATTCATTGCAAAGTATATTTTTTATAATAAATATGCATTATGCTTCTTTTGGGCTATGAATTAAAACAGGAATATTAAAGATATACATTTTCTCAACATGTGAAATTATTTTTTTAAATTCAACAGAAGCTTGTAAGATTTCCTTTCAAAATGAAATGCACTTTGTGCCACACTGGATAGTCGCAGTGCTGCTCTGGACAGCATGTGCTTCAAACTACAAAAGGAATTGACTTCTTACCAAAGTTTTGCTTAGTATTTGAACTCAATGTATTCTGGAGGAAGCATAGAGCAAAGACCTCTTCAAGACATCAGAGTTCTAAAAACCTTGACATAGTTTCTCTTAGAAAATGATGATGTAAGTTGTATCACATTTTACCACAACATCAGGACAGTAGAAAAGACTTGAGTGATTACACAGTGTAATTTAATCTACAGTATTAGGATGACTGATTATTTTAAAGACTGGGATGCAGCATAATAGATATACAGAGGAGAAACTAAGAAGAAGAGAAAAACATCAAAGAGAATTAAAAGTATTTACACTTTGGATTGTGTTTTTGCATTTTTTTTCTAACTTCAGCCTTATCATCTGGACAAAAACAATTGCTAAAAGGTGAACTTTACATCTGATGTTATGTTATTTATTTACTTTTTTACTTCTCATGACAATGACGTTTTTAAAGACTGCAAGCACTACAAACAGCTCCAACCTTAGTCGGCTGTGATGGACCTTGAGTCAGGTAAGCCACCTGAATCTGGTTGGAGCTGTTTGCAGATCCAGCCTCTGCTGCACTTTTTCAAAAAAGGAGCCAGAGCAGAGAGTGTTAATTCAGCACAATGAACAAGTTACAATGACAACGCAAAGCACTGCCTGTGAAATAGTCTGTTTTTGTACAAATAAATAAAAATAATCTTGACAAATGTAAGAAGACTGAAATGTTAATAATTGTATTAATATTTATATTTTAACTAAATTGCCATGGTTTTAGCAGGATAATGCCCTCAGGTCCTCAAAAGAAGTACCCATGTGACGCAATAATGAGATTAACACAGTTAACAAACACTGCACTAAAATGCCTTTATTAATTAATCACAATTAAGACAAAGTGAAAGCTCTACTTTTTATATATCAAATGGCATATGAGTTGTTCTATTTAGAGATTTATTTAAGATCTTTGTAAGCTGAAGTACTCTTTTGATCAAAAGCTTGGTACAACTTTCATTTACTAATTTCTTAGCAACCGTACTGCATGTCACTGCATAACAGTCTGTAGTTACTGTAAGATGTACACATTTTTAAAAATGTCAATGCAGTTATGTCTAACTTTCTATCTGTCTATAATAAATGCTGTATACTTGTGTAACACTTTTCTACCTTCCTAAAAGGCCCACAGTGCTTCACAATCACAGACCTATTTACCCAAACATTCACTCACTGATGGCAGCTCCGCTGGCAAACACTGGTGCCGACCTTCCACCAGAGGCAAGGCGGGGTTCAGTGTCTCACCCAAGGACACTTGGACACATAGGCAGGCAAGTCGAGAATCTAACATGCAATCTTTCAATGACGGGTCAACTGTGCAGCCGGTGCACCACAGGCACCCTCTATGTATATATTAGAGCTGTCAGGCGATTAATTTTTTTTAATTGCGATTAATCGCATTTTGTCCTGAGATAACTCACGATTAATCGCAAATTAATATGTGGCCTTTTTTTAAGGAAAAAAATGTGTGCTTCGTGGAATTTTGCAGTTCTACATTAATTATGAAAACAGGAATGGCAAAATGTATAGTTTTCATTAGAAATACTTTATTTTGTAACATATAAAAACTTAACAATAAAAGGCTGTAACATAAAATATAAAATTCCTAACAAAAAAACAAGTGCAAGTGAAGGCCATTTTAAATTGAAAACTTCAATCAACGTTCACTAAAATAAAAAAACATAAAAAATAAAATTTTCATAACACTTCCTTGTTCATTCTCTGCTGATCTGCAGTAATAAATGAATACTCCCTTTATTTCTGGGTCTTATCACTGAGCCAGTTGCTCAAACACACATGCCTGTTGATGTTCTCAGACGAGAGAGATGCTCTCTTTTTCTGGACAATATGTCCAGAGAGTGAAAATAACCTCTCACAAGGCACTGATGTAGCTGGTGTCGCCAGATACTTGCGTGCAAGGCGAGCCACCTCGTTGTGTGACCCTTGATGTTCTGCCCACCATTTCAGTGGACAGTCCTCCATGCCAATTGTTGGCTCTGCCTTGTAGCGCTCCACAAAGTTCTGAGTGCAGTCCTGTTCTTCATCAGATTAAGACTCTTGCGTAAGCATGAGAGCAGATCTTTTTGTTGGTGGTTGCGGGTCCTCATCTTCTGGCTTCCAAGGCCTCTTGCTATCAGCTCCCCCGAGTAAAGCAGTAAGTGACCTCCACACCTCTGGTCTCTCATGACGTTTCAGACACTTGAGATCCTTGAACCTGGGATCGAGGGCAGTTGCCATCCTCAACCATGCAATGTTCATTTTTGGCTTACGGCTTTCCATTTCTGCTGTGAAGTTCTCCTTGAATTTAGCCAAGTATGCTGGGTCATCCTCAGATGTCTCCATCACCCGGGAGAGATGGCACAAGGCTGGCAGCACCACAGAGCAGGACACAAACTTTTCTCCTCCCAGGAGCTCACTGATGAACCTTAAACAACAAATAAACAACAGATAAGCCATTAAATGCATCTCAAAATAAAGAGAGGGAAAAAAAGAAGAAAATAATCATCTCCTTCTGTTTCATGATGTACACCTATAGACAAAAATGTGAAGTTAATGTGATCTTATGACAACAAGCATTTAACAATTTAACAGAAACATCCAGAAAAGTGAAAGATGGAAAACTAACTTACTTGCAGTGCTCCAAAACTTCTTCCAGCTTTTTTAGGTTATCCAGTTCAGCTGGGGTTGGCATGGTGACGTTGGTTGCATGTTGAGCAAGTTTGTTATGCAAGCAAACAGTGATGACTCGATGGAAACAATGCGCAATGCATGGCACGTGCTCAAACGGGAGCTGTCTTGCAGCTGCAATCATATTGCGCGCACTGTCAGTTGTCAGTGTACTCACTTTTTCTTCAACACCCCACTGTCTTACAACATCCAAAAAGTGCTCAGTACAAACACTCGCGAAGTGCCTCTCCTCCGTTTTCATAACGGTTAATGCTGTTGATCGTAATTGCAACTCACAGTCGAAAAAATGTCCAGTAACTCTCAAGTAGTTGTGGTTACCAAGAGACGTCCAGTAGTCACCGGTGAGCGCCACCGTTTCCGTTTTTCCCAACGTCTCCGTTATCTTCGTTTTTTCATTTTCATATAGTTCGGCTATGTTTTTCACTGTGGTGGCTCGAGAGGGAAGCTGGTACGTCGGATCGTTGCTTGCGATGCGTATAATTTTGCACAGGTCCTCATCCTCGACAACATTGACTGGTCTGCAAGCTTTAGCTATCCATTTAGCTACAGCTGTGGACAGCTTACTCGTTGTTGACGCAGGCATACTTTTTTGTCGCAAACCATCCAGCGTTACCTGCTTTGTGAGGCGGGGGGGCTGGGCCGAGCTTCCTTGGAGAGTGGGGTGTTTGGCTAGCAGGTGGTACTTCAGACTGGATGTGCTCCGGTGGTAGCTCATTTCACATCGACAGTGACAACAAAACACTTTAGTTCTGTCTAGAGAACCGTCAGGCTTTATCTTGAATAAAAAATTGTCATCTAAAAGTCCTTTTTTCCCCTCCATATAGGCCTCTTGTTCACGTGCTCAATGCTATCACCGCGGTGATCTTCGCGCTTCTACGGCAAGCCGCGCGTACGGTATGGAAAGGCACATACGAGAAAATCCGCGATTAATGCATCAAAAAAATTGTCGGCGTCAAGCACATGTCAGATTAATGCGTTTTTAACGTGCCAACCTGACAGCCCTAGTATATATCCATAAACATACATGAAAAAATGCCATTTGACAGTAACAATATGTTTAAAAACATTAATAGTTTTTACTTTTATTTATTTCTTTCTTTTTTATTTCAACGTGCTTAATCTATACTCTCTTATTTGGAAAGCACAAGGAATTTCATTTTACTAATCTTGGTGATTACTTAATGAACTGAGTTATAAATGCGATCAAATTCATAGTGTCTGTATTATTGATTTAATTATTTTGTTATCAGACACATGATTGTTTAATACCTGACATGTTTCGACTGAGAGCTTTGAACTGAATTATAATTAAAAATCAAGTTTTTTTCTGAAATGTGAACATATAAATGATTACAAAACATTTACAAAAAAATGTGCTTTACTTTGATTTATTTGTAAGAGATTGTTTTATAACTGATTGTATTCATTTGGTTTGTTAAACTGATCAGCATGGACTTAGTATATTGAAAGATAGATTTCCAATTTCCAATAAGCATGATATCATTCTGTCAATTCTCTTTCTATTGGTTGTTTATTCTGTACATTTTTTAAATAATGCAAATTGCAAACTAAACCAAAACAAATTGATGATTGGTTGATAATCAAATGACCATACATACGTACAACAGCAGCTTAACATTTCCAGATTTCTCTCAAAATTTAAAACACTCTTTTTACATTATTACATCAACTCTACCCTGCTGAATATATTTGACATTACCATTTCATCAAAAAAACATTTTTTTGTCCTATCTGTTATTAAAAAAAACAATGACATCACACATTTGTTTTGTGCTGGCCCTTAGATCCCAATATTTTAAAATAACTAAATATTTGCTTGTATTTTCATGACTACCAACTTTGTCTATAAACACCATCATATTTAACATCATATTCACAAGTATACTGAAAAACATTTGTATTAATCTAATTTTCTTTCTACATGTAACACACACAAATATAAATATTTGAAAGGCCCACCATTTTCTTTCCAGAATTATTCAAACTATTCCTGGAATCACTTAAAAACCCAATTATACCAACACAAGATTGAATTTTGTCTTTTCTTTCACTATAAGTGTAAAAAATATAAATTTAATCACAATAGACTGACATTGCTTTTTTCTTTCAAAAGATGTAAGAGGAAACATATCATGATTGATATTCTTATTAAATAAGACGTCTCATCACATTTATCCTTTTTTATTCCTCTTTTGTTGTGTCATACAGTACATTTCCTATCTTACAAATCATTGAAAGACTTTGATTTATAAACTAAATGCCTGCCTTTTACTTTTGTCATGTTTAATTTGCTTCTATATTTTGTAATATTCCATTAGTTCACTTCAAATAAACAAAACAAAGTGAACCGAACTCTTTCATTGTTATATTGAAAATATAGTTTTCTTAGTCACCATGACAGTATTCCCCTTTAAAATGCTGTTGTAACAATCTTCATGTACAGCACTTTGTCAACTTATCTGAACGTGACTAACTTTTCACTTTTTCATTAAATGAGTCATTCATTCATAATTGTCATTCTCCCTGCATTGTCACACTGTTTTCAGTCACTGCTGGCAAAAAAACACAAATGTAAATTGTTGCCATTACATTAGCCACACCAGCATGTCCCATATGTGCCTAATCCCCATGTCATGGTGCCTGGCAGTGCAAATGCAACTTGTGCAAAGTAACCTTTATTTGATTCACTGCTTTAAACACCAAAGGTCACTCAGAGCACAGAAGTGAGTCTCCACAAAAAAGAAAACCCTCAATTTATTTTTAAACATTACATTTTTAGAAAGAAAACGGATATTTTTAATAACTACAAACAGTTATACAAAGAACATAGCATTATATACATGAATCCCCCTTGTGTCTTATGTTGTTTTATTGATTTTCTCTTTCTGGAGGTCAGAATGGGTAATAGAAAATGGAAAACTAATTATTTCATTATTGACATGTGATTGTAAAAATGATGTGCTGTTGTCAAACTATGAATAACATTAAACAAAAAAGAATATATAAATTAAAGCTGTTCTAGTAAATTATAATTTTCCATCCTCTTTTAATAATAATGCTTACTTCAACTTACAAACATCTAGAGCAGGAGTCCCCCAACTTTTTCCTGTGAGGGCCATATCTGTTTTCTCAGCCCAGTCTCAGCAAAAATGCGTACATATGCCATGATTTGGGAAATACCATTATAATATACGCCAAAACCGGTTTTTGCGTGCATATAATACACGCGGTCCTAAACGGGTTAAAATGTGTTTTCCACGATTGACACGTCCCCTGGTGGAGGCGTGAGCATCACAGACAGCCCCGCAAACGAACAATTTGCTTTTCTAACCCTAACCATAACCGTAATCCTAACCTTAACCAGGAACGACGTCATTTAGAAAAGAGCCGGAGGATTTCTGACCACGTGATCAAAACGAAACCTAAAATGTCGTGTTTATTGTACGCATAGACTGTAAAAATAATGGACCGATCGAGCACCGAGGTCCCCCATTGGAAATGCATTACTTCCTCTCCTCGCGAAAGTAGGCCGCCGCTTTCACCGTCAATTCCTGAAATAGATACTGCCATTTACAAACAATCTTCAGCGATTGGTCTGAGTCATAGCTGAGTCATGGAATCTACAGGAAGTACTGTCGCCAATCTGGAGTGAGTTTATTGCAAGTGCTCGATCGGTCCATTATTTTTACAGTCTATGCGTCAGACCCGCAAACGCTTATTGAGCCATCTGATTGGTCAATTTATAACTCTAATAACTTGTGATAATGGAAAAAAAATCTTTAAAAAAATTAGGATTAGAAAAAAGAAGTTAATCAGAAAGCAGCAGAGGAAGAATGATTATTCTGACATATAAAATGACTGAGAAATAACTGTCTGTTTCTCAATGTAAGTCAATGGGACTTTGGCCATTTTGCAACCCAGTGGTACTTCCTAAATGGAACACGGAAGTAGGGGGGCTTGCTTCGTCCAGTTATTTTATATACAGTCTATGATTGTACGCCGGCGCAACCCAAAGACCTTCCGTCCGACGTGCACGCCAAATTTAATCCATGAAGGTCAATGACTTTTGGAGATATTGGAGGAAACAACTGGAATAGATTCTAGCGCCACCTACGGGATTACTGTTGTGAAAGTCGTTGTGCTTACTTATCTTACATGGTGGAAGCAGGCTTGAAAATGTAGCAAAATTATCCAGAGCCTCAGGTTGCAGACCCCTGATCTAGTCTATAATCCATTCATGCACTGCTGGATGTGTGAGCTGCACAAGACCGCTCCACATGAGCACGCGCTTAGCACCCCCCTGTGTGCGCAGATAGGCAGCCCACTTCCATACTCCGTCATGTGCACAGCAATATCACTCAAAGCACCCCCACCTTGAGGCGACTGTGCCCCCGCACAGCATATCCCCATCTTTTCGGGTGCGCGTTTGCGCACAGCAGATCTCCATCTTTCCACGTGTGCTTTTGCGCACCGCAGATCCACACCTTTTAACGTGCGCGTTTGCGCACAGCACATCTCCGTTCTTCCACGTGCGCGCCCGCGAGGCGGGGAAAAAGAAGAAAGTAGAAAAGACTAGAGAGTAATCATAAAAAAGAGCGCGCCTCTCTTTAAAAAGTCAGAAGGGAAAAAGAGTCACGAAGGTGCGTCGTCATCCATGACTGTTGTCACGGAAGATTGGGATTAGATTAGATCGCTTTGGGTGGCGATGAATTGGAGACACCCAAAATGTTAACAAGTGAAGCGGATGGATCCGGAATGAGACGGCCCGGGGACGAAGATAAGAGTGACCGCAGCTTCTGTCATGTGTGATATGGTGAAAACCGGCCGCTCAGCTGATCTCTCCCGCCGGAGCGGTGCTCTGCCTCCAACACTTTTGCCGGAACCACAGCGTTCCTGGTGACAAGTAGAAGAATAAGGCTTTGGTGCTACAAGTGACCACCTGGTGGCGCAATAGAGCCACAATTAATAGAGCTTATAAAGATGGGTTTGAAGTATCTACTTACAAAGTTTCATACCAGTAGGCCCAACACTTTTCAAGAAATATGAATTTAAAATTTGTCTCATGAATTTTAAATAGGGATTTAAAAAATCATATAAAATCGATCATTACACCAAATGATACGAAATTTTAAACCCAACATCTCTTTGGACAACTTAACAAACTACAAGTGGTTGCATGTTGATATCTGCAATTACTTAGAAGATACAAGGACTCATCCAAAGTTAGCTAATCCTTCTTAAGTCACCACTAGGTGGCCTAGCAGAGCTACTTTTCTAGTATGTTATAGAAGACCCCTTACACAACATATATGTTGAATTTTATTTAGCTAGGTTAAGTACTTTCTTATATTTAGGTTTAAACACATGTTTCTAAATTATAGCGCCACCTATAGGAATATTTTCACAATTCTTTTGATAGTTCTTTATCACTCTAAGATGAACTTATATTTTAAGATTT
>NC_050515.1:4175891-4180980 GCF_002922805.2 Oryzias melastigma
TCATCCTTTATAACTTTAACTTTGTTTTTTAACTGTTTTGGCAGACACAAGGTGCATGCAGCCTTCATGTTAGCTGGAATGACAACTTGCGGTTTAGCGCATCTTTGTATCCCTTCAAAATAAAAGCCACAACCACGTTATACAAACGTAGGAGAATAAAAAATAAAATTGGGCTGAATCTAGAGGTCATTTACAGCGGGATACACCATGGACAGATCGCAGGTCGTCACAGAGCTCATTGAGCTGGATGGACGGCTATGCTAGCCAGCCACCCGGTGGACAGCTTAGCGAACTGTTGAGCCCCTCTCCCCAGGCTCCAGCGAAGTTAAGAGCTGTTGCTGCTGCTCAAGCTCCGGCAGAGCTGATAGTGATCGCTGCTGGAGAATGTAGCAAGGTCTACTGCCCATGCTGCGGGTCCCTGGGCAGTGAAGCCCGGTCTCCTTGCCTCCTGGGGGTGAGCTGCTCACAAGCCCGGAGAGCCGCTGTGAGTGCTGTTGTACTGCTCAGGATCGCTCTAGCTTCGGCTTATAATGTTTTTCTTATTTTCAACAAGACAATATTAAAAAGATCTCCCAGTTTGATTTTTTTTCCCCCACGCTTGGATTAATGCTCAAACTGAGCCGCAGACAGACAGAAGTAATGGTCGAAACGGCCCTCAGGTGCAACTCTTGCTGCAAGAGTTAAGTACACAGAACCCAGAGAACAGAGTCTGACCTTAAACCTAGGAACCTCCTAGGTCGAAGGTCAGACTCTGTTCTATGCGGACTGCAACAGGAGTCGTGGAATTCCCGTGGGAATGGATTATGCATTTTATCAACTTAGGTCGGTGTATGAACTGCACGTTGCACTACTCCGAGGTGGTAGAGCAGATGACTGTTAAGTAACAACCACACCATCTGTGTCATGAGTTTACGCCAGTGTTTGTGATGGCTTTTTACATGCTGCTGTGTGCTAAAGCTAAAACTCATTGCCTAAAGAGTGGAAATCGTGGTGGAGAACCCATTTTTTTGGGTTGGGCTCACAGGTAAATGACCAGGTCAGTGATTAGTGGTTCCTCCCACTGGCGCTGTTCGGGTCCAGACCAAAGTAATGATGTGGGATCACTCCCCCATTGGTCCACCACCTGCGGACAGCTCAAAAGGGGCTGGTCCTATGCGGTTTGGACGGCAGTCGAAGACAGATATCCAGCTCAGCCACCAAGTGTTGGAGTTCCCCTTTGTAGGACAAGAGTGTTGTGTCCCTTGGCCTTTGGGCAGGGGATAGGTCTTTGACTTTGGTTTTGGCCTTTGGGTTAAACAACATTTCAGATTATCTTGCCTTCCTGGTGTCTCTTGGGGTACTGAATAGCACCTCAATGGGGGACTCCATTGTCCTTCTGTGGCACTTCAGTGCCCACCTGGGCAATGATGGTGGCACCTTGAAAGAATGACTTTCCTGATCTTAACCTGAGTGGTGTTTTATTGCTAGACTTGTGTGCTCGTGATAGTTTGTTCATAACAAACACCACGTTCAGCAGGATATTGATGATCAAGTTTGTAGTGGTTTCAGGTGACCTTTGTCTGTGTGTCTTGGACACTCACATAAAGAGAGGGGTACCAATCACTAATTTGTGGCATTACTGATGGGCTGGAAGGGAAGTAGCCTGTAAAGACTTGGCAGACCCAAACATACTGTGAGGGTTTGCTGGGAAGGCCTGGCTGAACCCTCTGTCAGGTAGGTCCTCAAAGGGGACAATGAATCAGAGTGGACCATGCTCTCCAATCCTATTGTCTCTGCTGTTGTTTGGGGCGGAGGTTGCAAGGTTTATGGGGCCTGTTGAGGTGGCAATCCCTGAATCTGGTCTATATATCTGTCCATCTTGCTCTTGTGTTAGGGCTGGTGTCCCACCCTGGTGCGTCGAGCTGATCAGATGAGTCAAGTGTCTCTAATACTGGCGGTCTTGTGCCAGCAGACCTGCTTCCTTCAGGGTAACGCCATGTTGTCGGAGGTCGTCTGCAATGATCTCTGTGCTGGGCTTTCCTCGCGGTCGTCTCCAGCCTGCAGCCTTTGGGTCAAACTTTAGAATGACTCTTGTCACGTGGTCAGGGGTAAGGCGAAGAACATGGCCAAATTAGCGGATGCGGTGCTGTGCTGCCAGGGTGGAGGGTCTGGGCTGGTTTGTGCGGGCTCTAAGCAATTCATTGGAGATTCGCTGGGACCACCTGATGTTCTCGATGGTTCTGAGAGCCCTGCTATCAAAGCCATCTATTCTTGAGGCTAGGGTCTTATTTAAGGGCCATATTTCTGAGCCATATAAAACAATTATGAGTATGGTGCCTGTTGTAGATCCAGAGCTTCATCTTGCGTAAGATGGTTTTGTGCCGCCAAAGTGGTTTCAAGAGAGACTGCAAAGCAGAGGCAGCCAGGGCTCTCCTGCGGAGAATCTCTGTTTTAAGATCTCCATTATCTGCCACATTGGACCTCAGATAAACAAAGTTCTTCACAGGCTTTACGGTGTCATTCCCAAGCAGTATAGGGGTGGATCTGCTCCCTCACCAACATGCATGAACTTAGTCTTAGTCCAGTTCACACGGAGACCGAGCTTTTCTGCCTCTGAGAGCGTCCCTCAGCTGACTGTAAGATGAGCTGAACAAGATGGTGTCGTCAGCGTACTCCAAGTCAATTAGTTGGTAGTTGCCGAGGGACACTCCAGGTATTCGCTCACAGACCCTGCACATCAGGTGGTCGATTATGCAGTTGAACAGGTCTGGAGCAGCTACACAGCCCTGGCGAACACAGCTGGAGATGGAGAACCAGTCAGGGTCTCGACCGCTGACACGAACACAGCTCTGAGCATTGCTGTAGAGCAGTTTGAAGAGGGTGGTTATCTTCGGAGGGCTTGTAGGATACTCCACAGGTTCAGTCCGCGTTACTCTGTAGGGACGGCGCAGAGTTGATGATATTCAGCGTCTTCTCCGAGATCCATGGCTCTTTGGATGGCATTTGTGAGCCCCTGAGGACCTTCTGGGCTGACTGAAGGACACTTTCTTTGAAAGTCTGCCAGTCGCTTCTTTGGTCCAGAGCCAGGGCGCCGAAGGTGCGGTAGATGGAATGGCTGAAGTCTGTGGCCATGTTGGGGTTTCTGAGGACAGGGGAATTGAAGCGAGGTCGAGTCTTGGTGTTCTGGTTGGCTCAGAGCTTTAGACTAAGCTGAGCCACCAGAAGGCGGTGGTCTGTGTTGCCAAGCTCGGCTCCACTGTACACTCGGCAGTTTTTGACAAATGACTTCCAGTGTCGAGAAATCAGGATGTGGTCCAGCGCTTTCCTTGTTCTGCTGTCTGGGCTGTACCATGTCCACTGGTAGATTAATTTCCGTGGAAACCACGTGTCAACAACACAGAAGCTGTTGTAATGGCAGAACAAGAGAGGGAGGTTTCCGTTTTCGTTTGTGTCTCTGTCAGCAAAGATGGTGCCGACAGGTGTGCCAGGTGACTTTTTGCTGCTAGAAAGGGTGGCGTTGGCATCTGTCAGTACGATGGCGATATCATGTGGTGGAGCTCAGCCGGCAGCCTGGTACAGTTGGTCATAGAATTCATCCTTCTACTCCTCATCAGCAACTTCCGCGGGGGTGTAGGTGACATTGACCGACATCTTGCCATTTTGGTGGAGGAAGCGAACAGATAGCAATCTGTCGTTCATAGGAGTCCAGCTGATGAGAGATTTACGGAGGGCATTTGGGATGGCAAGTGCCACGCCATAGAGGCCCGTCTGCTTTTCCGGGCCGCTGTAGATGTAATAGTGGTCTCTAGCTATCATTTCACTACTTCCTTGTCATCTAACTTCACAGAGCCTGGCTAGTGTGATGTTATAATGGTAGAGCTCTCGGGATAGCAGGGTGGCAGCTCCCGGTCGAAGAAGGGTTTGGATGCTCCAGGAGGCGATACCAAGGTTGATTCATACTCGTTGGTCCGGGGCAGGCTGGGGTCTGTTACCATGTTGGGCAGTCCGACTTCTCTTCCTGATCAGTTTCGTAACAAAGTGGGTTCTCCTGGGTGGGTTTTTAGCTCTCCGCAGGATAGTCGGTTGGTGGGCCTGCCACGTCACAGTGCACTGACTTGCTGGGGTCTTGGTCTGGAGACCGTCCTGCCAAGGGTGACCCTGCTAGGAGAAAGCTCCAGGCAGTATTGCTCTCCAGGATCACTGGAACACACAAGCCCTCTCGTCACATCAAGGCCAAGACCCACAGAGGGCCTGAACCTGATGGTGGACACAAAATAGGTTATGCTTTCAAGCTTAAGAAGGAGTCCTCCTGAGGCTGGATTATGGGACTCCTAAGGCAGCTGACTGATACTGGCCGTCTGAGCCAGCTGCGGTCCGGGCTGTTGTGGAGGCAAAAACTCTGTCCTGAAATGAATTTGGTGAACAGCAATGTGGTGTCCCTCCTTCTCATGGAATAGGGGCTCTATTATCTATAGCATGGACAGTCAACTCCAGGTCTTGAGAGCTACATTCCTGCATGTTTTCCAACATACCATGCTCTGGCATGTTTTAATTGGCTGGACACACATGAACCAGGCAATCAGTCATGAGTACGACTTGGATATCTGGACATCATGTAGACACAGCGGTCTTCAAGGCCTGGAGTTACCCAATCTTGCTTTATGGCATTGTGACAAACTATTGTCACAGGTTGTAGGACAACGTTAATCATTTCATTTTTGAGTGTATATTTATTTACTGGAACCCCATCATTACTGCTAACCCCATCACAGGCAAGCAGGAGATTTCATGGGAGTTTACTCAACCAGTCCATGTGTGTTTTTAGGATTTGGAGAAGGCTTTAAACTGTGTCCTCCATGATATCCTGTGGCTAGTACTGTGTAAGTATTGGTCCAGACAGCCTTACAAGGGCTGTCAGGTATCTGTGTGGCTGAAAAAGGAGCTTGGTTTGCACAGCCAGCAGTAAGTCGAACCTGTTTAATAATGACCAAACAACAGATACAGACAACTGAAGAAACCACATGTTGACTGACTGACTAGAGAAAACTAATTATTTGTGTTCAGTTTCAAATGTCTGTATTAACAGATCCTCCTTCAGAGTTAGAGAAGC
>NC_050515.1:4182467-4198763 GCF_002922805.2 Oryzias melastigma
CCGCGAGTTTGAGACCCCTGGTTTAAAGCTAATGATGGTTAAGATGTGTGCTTTACATCCCGTTTGCGCATTAATCGACCCAATTAGTCGATTAAACGAAAAAAATAATCGGTGATTAGTCAAATATTAAAATAATCATTTATGGCAGCACTAGTCTGAGGTAATGGTTTTTGACCAAAGAAAGTTGATTGGTTTTCCCTGGATGGGTTGAATGTTCCTGCCCCGGATAGAGATTAAGTGTCCTGTTTACAACTGAGGGATTCTCAGACTGTGAGATTGACAGGTGGATTTGTTCCACCTCTGTTATAGGGTTGCTATGTTGGTCTGTTATGGTAAAGAGAGAGCAAATACATAAAGTAAAGCTCTCTTTTTACTGGTCGATCTTTGTTTCCATAATCACTTATTGTTGTTTGCTCTGGGACACAAGCCAAAGAACAAAATCCCAAATATAAGTAGCCAAATGAGCGTAATCCTCAGAGTGGCTGGGCACGCTGCTATGGCTTAGTCACAACCGTCCCTATGGGTGGATGCGGGTTGTCTATGGGTGAAAATTGGGCAAAACTGTATGAGTCACACAAAATATCAAGGTTGTAGACCACATGGTGAGCCCTTAGAAATGTTCATGCACATTTTTTATAAAAGCATGTTGTGGGTGACGGGTCGTAGTGATCAATTCACAAAAGGGAAGTAAGGCCTAGGCGCAGACATGTCCGCCCCCTTTTTAATGACTAAAATGTGGCTTAAGGGCACCATGCAAAAGCATCAGCCAACTATGTCACAATACACTTACCGCATGCACAACAATGGTACAGTCCACTTTCATCACGTCCTTTGAGGTGGTCATAGGGATGTCCCAATCAGGTTTTTTTGGGCCTGATCCGATTCAGAGTGGTGTATTTTGAGTATCTCCCAAAACTGAGTCTCAATCTGAGACATTTAAAACATGTACACATTCATTGTTTTTTCTTATTTTTTTGTTTAACCTTTTATCTTTTAGCTCTTTAGAGCACTTCTGTGTCCATATTTATATTACAGTTTAATCTACCCTTATCTGTCATATTGTAATATTGTGTGTGCGAGCACCTTCCCATCTACTTTGAACAAAATACTGATTGTGCAAAAACATTTTGCTCGAATTGCAACTCATTCAAAGCCACTAACTCCCACTGATCATTTATTTTCTCAGGCTTAACATTCTTGATATTTATAACATTAATATGTACCAGATTTGTATTTTTATGTATAAAATTGTGTTTGATAGAAATGCTATCCCTGAACATTTTATGTTATTTTAAAACTAATGCTGAGATCCATCAATATAACACCTGTGAAAATGGTCATTTTCATGTTCCTAAATGTGTCACATCAAGGTCACAATTTAGTGACCTTTAGTGACTCAATATTGACCTTATTCCGGGGGCCTGTCATGTAAAAGGGATTATGGGTTCAACTTCCTGCATAGCAACCGGAAGTTACACGGCGCTATTTGTTTCCACTGAAAGTGGCGGTTTTGTTAGCTTTAGCGGAGCATACAAACTTTAAAAGCGTGTTTTACTTAATCCCTCAAAGTTTTCAAAAATGTCTTTGCGCAGTTCAGGCGCATGTTTTGCAGCTCGTGGTCGTACTAACAACCAAACTAAAGTAAATTTGTGGAGCGTTTTGTGGGACATGGGCTGCTGACGAAGAGGGGGTGCAGCTGCCCTCCTCGGTACAGATTTTACCGTCTACCGGGCGAGGATGAAGTCAGAAGGATGTGGATGAACATTTTAAATCTTTCATTTTGTGGATAAAGTACACACGGAGGAAAATCCGTATCCAGCATTATGGTCGGGTTACTCCAGAACACCAGAGAAGAAGAGACGCCGGGTACTGCAGAGACCCGACAGCAGCGGTTAAGTTAGTTTCATATTCGACATTCGTCACATATTCAGCGATGAACTGCAATATTTCTCGAAAGCCTTTGCTAAAAAAAAAACACCAAAATGTTTTACTGACAGATGATAAAACAATTAATGTTTCACATGACTCGTTTTCATTCTTCATGATCCACGAAACGAGCAGACCACCGCAAACGCCGCTGCAATGTGACCGGAGCCGGAGCGATTTGCCCGAGCTGCTGCTGAAAGTAATGTGGAATGTTGATTGTTTTATTGTCTCTCAGGAAAAACATGTTTGGTGTTTTTAGCCAAGGTGATTGAGAAATATTGCCGTTCATTACTGAATGTGTGACGAGTGTCGAATATGAAACTAGCTTAACCGCGCTGCTGACAGCAGAGTCACAAGAGCAGAAAAGATATGTCGTGTGTAATCGCTGCATCTCCTGGTATCAGCTGTTCAAAAATTACCTGTTTAAACCGCAGCTGACTTTGTGAAAACATGAAACGGGCAAAAGCATCCCTCATCCAGCATGTAAACACAAGCACGTGAAGAGATAACGTTACAATTGATCAGCTCTGTGTGCTAACTCTGACACAAATAGGCATAAATAAAGAATTATGATGTGAACTTTTAAGATTGTTCATAGCTTCGCCACCTGCCGCAGCTGAATTGAGAAAGTTGCTAAAAACAGTAGCTAAAAATGCTACTAAATGTTATGTTTTTTAAGGTCATCCTCCAATCCCTCAATTTTATCAGGCACCGGAGTTGTTACGTCGCCTCTTTAAGACATGACAGCTGGTTTTTCCACATTTATATGTAGTTATAGATCCAAAACAAAAGGAATTGCGCTGTCGGCTCTACAGTTGTAATGTAAATGCATGCGAGTTCCGGCGTCTACCGGAAGTTTCACCCATAATTCACGCAAAGGCTCATGGGCCGTAGGAATACGATCAATAGAGGCTGCAAAATTTGGAATCAATATTCCCATCTGGCCATGAATGGCATATCAGACATTTATTTTAAAATACGTTTAAGCAATCCCTGATGATAAATTATTGTATTATGAAATCTTAATGTTTTTGTTGTATTTTTTAAGTTGTGTAAAATGTATAATTGTGACTATATAAAATTGTATAAATGTATTTTATCTTAATTTAGTTTTATAGGGTAGAGGCTCTAATATAAGCCCACATGGGTTTTTTGCTTCTTCCTGCACCTACTTTTTAACATATTTTTATACCTGTTTTTTTGCAATATCTTATATAAGAGAAAATAAATAAAGTCTCAAAATAATCTAAAATCAATATTTTATTATCAGATGAGTACATTGTTGTTGGTGTGAGCAGGGAAAATGCTGTGGAGAACACAAACACCAAATCTTTAACGTATTGTTACTTTTCAACCGTTAATGCGATAATTCCAGCAGATTCTGAAGGAGTAAAGCGGCTCGTGCCGGGAGCAAATATGGCCTCCAGGTCATCAGATAGAGACCTAGGAGTTTTATTTGCTTATAATTTATCATTTCAGGCTAACATATTATCTTGGTCAAAAACAACAATGATCCCTGTTTTGAGTTTTCTTCTTTAATGTCCAGATTCTCCTTTTTTCACATTTTGTGAACATTTTAAAAACAACATGAAATGTCTAAATTAGCAAAAACAGCTGGCATGTAGCTGGACGGTTAGCTAAACTCAAAATAGCCAAAAAGAGAAAAGCCTAAATTAGCCAAAACAGATAGCAAGTAGCCAAAATATTAGCTAAACTAAAAAACAGGCAAAAAAAATCTTAGTAAATTCCAAAACAGTTCAAAAAGCTATGCCAATAGGAAGAATGCCAATTTTTAAAACTGTAACTTTTAAACATAATTCTGAATAATAAAAATGCAGGAATATTATTCCAGAATAAATCAACTTAAACCTTAAATAACTTTCAATATTTTACTCTCCGTGAAAATATATTTTGTCAAAATTATACAAGTTAGAAATGAGAACAAGATAACATCGAGTCATTAATAACAATAAAATAAAATGATCTGGAGGGCCGGATAGAATTACCAGGAGGGCCGGATCCGGCCCCCGGGCCTTGACTTTGACACATGTGGTCTAAACAGTCAAATAACAATTCCTCTTTTTTCTCACAGTTTTTGTGGAAATGCTGAGCTTCTAAACATCAACAAGAATGTTTCTATGTTTGACTGAAGGACGAAATGTCATAACGGCAACAATAAATGAGCTTTAGCTGCCATAAGGAAACCATAAATCCACAAAGAATGTTTTTAAAACATGTTTTTGGTCTCAAGTGGTGAAAGCTGCAGAAGCAGAACGGACAGCTGAAGATCAGGAACAGCAGAAGACCTCCACACCGCAGACCTCCACACCGCCGGCGGCTCAGAGAAATAATTGGTGATGTGGAGACCGGCGAGCCTCGGTCTCCGCTCAGGTGTGACCTTCAGGCCAGGCCTCCGGTTATGGACGTGACAGCCGTGTCTGCTGCAGACCTGCTGGCCTCCATGGAGCCGCCGACCATCCGGCGCTGCCAGTACTGAAGGTGGGCGGGGTTGGAGGCCCAGCAGCTGTGGAGCAACAGGAAGATCTTCTTCAGAACCGCCCTCCTCAGCAGGATGTAGACCCACGGGTCCAGGATCTGGTTCCACGTGGCGATGCGGACCGTGGTCAGCAGACTGAAACACACCGACTCCGCTCGGCTTCTGGTGCTCAGAACGATGACGTGGATCTGACGGTGTATGCAGACAAAAACATTTTAGCTTTCTATTACGATGGTAATAAGCAGTTTTTAAATATGTTATCACTTTCCTACTTATCGAAATGGGCTCCAGTAACAGCATCAAACCTAATTCTGATTGTTTTTGATGTTCAGAGATGAAGCCTTTATTTTGACATCACACGCTCCTGGCAGCTTTTCCTAAAAATTAAGAAGTGAAAGTACTGATCACTCCTGGCTGCAGTGTGTGTTTTGAGGGTACGGGGCTGAGGAGGACCTCCATCAGTCGGCCCGTGCACGTCTCCCCTCTCCTCCTGAATGTGACCTGGCGCTGAAGCACTCGGGGAGCTGATGGTTGTTCCCATTAAATCAGAACTCCCCAACGTCGGAGCCGCACACCGGCGCCCCCCCTCTTTCAACGAACACTGGCAGCTTCCTGCTGTCGCCACACACCAGCTACCCCCCACCCATCTTCACCGCACACCTGCAACCGCCCACCCATCTTCACCAAACACCAGCTACCCCCCACCCATCTTCACCGGACACCAGCGGCGCCCCCTGTCTGCAGGCCCGGCCCTCCTTCGCCGCACGGTGGATTGGCTGCTCGCTGCCTGTCAAACGTGTAATCCTGCACGGATGCTGCTGCTTTATTTATTGTAAAGAGTTCCACAAAAACCTACAAAAATGAAATCCTTTAAATATTTTCTCGTTACCGGGCCTTAACCTACTCGGGGGGTGTCTGGATGACACCCGCTTCAGTTGGAAGACAACCTGAGTTTAAAGGTTGTCCTGCATTAAACCGAGAGGGGGAAATAGGGGACCTTAAATATTGTCTCGATGAAAATAAGAATAAGAGGAGAGACCCGAGCAGCTCCCGCTCGGATCTCTCCCGGCGTGTTGAACGAGCTCCACTGAAGTCCGTGAGGCTGCAGCCGGAGAACCCTACACTTAACACAAGATGGCGCTTTCAACGGACTAGAACAGAGTTTTGGACGGCATAAAACTCTGGTTTTTACACCGTCTTGGGACATCTTCAGACTATGTTAATACAGAGTAATCAGCCATTTTCTGATCGTCATTATCACAGTTCTCAGAGTCAGTGAACGCATCAGAACTGAAGTTAACACCCTCATCAATTTTCGTTGGTCCTCGTGTTAGCCCCGCCCCAACGCGCCACAAGTAGCCAAAAGTTTTGTAGCTGAAACTTTCAGATTTGTAAACGAAAAAACATTGGAATTCTGATCCGTCTTTGTCTCCTGGAGGACGGATTCACAGCCTGCAGAGAGCGCCAACCTTCTTGACCCCTTCATGCCCCTAACGCTCTTACCAGCAGGGGCCCCCAGCACACACAGGACACCAGCATGATGGTCAGGAGCTGGCAGATCATCTCCAGGTGGTACGGCGTTCCTCTGCAGCGCTGCCTGTGGCGCAGCCGGCCGTGCAGCAGGGCGCAGCTGGCCAAGGTGTTGCAGACGATGGACAGCGCCAGCGCCAGCAGCCCCAGCAAGGAGAAGAGCAGAGGCAGCAGGACGTCCAGCCAGTCTTTGGGCTGCTCCATGTGGAAGAAGCACCAGCTCCCCGAGCTCTGGACCTCGTACGGCCTCCGCAGCAGCACGGGCAGCAGCGCCACCAGGGCGGCCAGCAGCCAGCTGAGGCCCAGCAGCCGCCGGACGTGATGGGACGCCAGAGCCGTGGAGTGGAAGATGGGCCTGGTGACCCCGATGCAGCGCTCCACGGCCATGGCGCTGCCCAGGAACAGCGGGCTCAGGCCGTAGAACACCATGCAGGCGCCGAAGATGCCGCACACCACGCCGTGGGGGTCAAAGGTCTCCCACTTCCTCTGGGAGCAGTACACGAAGAGCACCAGCGAGCCGTTGACCAGGTGACCCAGCAGGTCGGTGACCACCAGGCTGCTGGCCAGCAGCAGGAAGGAGGCTTTGGACTTGATCCTCAGCCGGTTGTAGGACTGGATCAGGATGAAGAGAGCCAAGCTGTTGGAGAAGACGCCCACGGTCATGGAGACGGCCGACGCCGTGACGGACAGGTGTTGGTGGCAGCAGGTGGCGTTGGCGCTGCGGAGCGCCGGGGGGTCTGAGGTGGCGGTCATGCTGGAATCAGCTGAGCAACAGCATGTCAGACCTTCAGCTTAGTCAACTTTTTTTACTTCTTTCATTTGTTAAACTCAAAAATCTTAAACATATTTGAACTTTTTAACTGTTAATACGATCATTCCAGTAGATTGTAAAGGAGAAAAGCGTCTCGCTGCTTTTCTCCTTTACAATCTACTGGAATGATCGTGTTAACAGTTGAAAAGTTACAGTAAATCAAAGATAATATTCACTGGAGCTCAGGTGTTTAAGTCTTAAATCTGTTAATTAGCTTAACTGAAGAGGAAATTTATTATGTTTTTAATGTGAAGAGTGTCCCAAAGTGATTAAAATTACACTTAATTAGAGGTTGAATTTGGAAAAAAAGACCATCCATGTCTAAATAAACAGATAAAAGAGTCAACATTTTATATATATTTTTTTGTTTTCACACAGAAGCAGTTTTTTCTTGTTTAAGACTATTATCTGCGAGCTGAAAATCGTTGAGAAAAACATTTAAAACTTAAAGTTTTTGATGCTTTTGTTGAAATTTATTTTTTTCTTGGATCTGAAAAGTGTCCTAAGGTGATCAAAATGACAACTAAATGTTAATTAGTGGTTGAATTTGAAAAAAAAAAAATATGTATGTCTAAATAAACAGATCAAAATTTAAAAATGTTATATATTTTTTTTATTTATGCAGAATATTTTTTTTGGTTTAATTCTGTTTTTTGTAAACTGAAAATGTGAAAAACATTTGAAGCTGCAGAAATATTAAAGTTTTTGATTTTTTTGTTTAAAATTATTATTTTTTTGGATGTTAAAAGTGTCCCAAAATGTTCATTAGTGGTTGAATATGGATTAAAAATCAATGATATGTCTAAATAAAGTCAACATTTTAATTTTTTATGTTATTTTCACACAAAAGCAGTTTTTATTTTATTTATGTCTGTTATCTGAGATGAAAATCCTTTTTTTTTGTTTTTGTTGCTTTTGTTTAAAATTATTTGCTTGGATGTGAAAAGTGTCCCAAAATGATTAAAATTACACTTAAAAAGAGGGCAAAATCTGTCTAAACAAACATATTAAAAAGTAAAAATTCAATATTTTTCTTTTTTTTTCGCACAAAAGCATTTTTTTGACTGAAAAGTTTTAGGTAAAACATTTAAAGCTCTGGAAACATTAAAGGTTTTGATGGTTTTGTTTAAAAATATATATTTTTTTGCATGTGGAAAGCGTTCCAAAGTGATCATAATGACACAAAAATGTTCATTAGTGGTTGAATTTGGATTAAAAAACACAATTATATATGTCTAACTTAAGTCAACATTTTAGTTTTTTATTTCATTTTCACACAAAAGCAGTTTTTTCCCAGTGGAGTAAATGAAATCGGCCTGATCTTTGCTTTAAATCCTCAGAATCATTTTTCTCACAGGGATATTTTAAGTCTGTGAATCTAATTTTACTCCTTTTTATGATTCTTCTGAGGAACTCTTTCCCGCTCAGCTTCATGGATGAACAGAGATTTAAGTCATGTGGTCAGAAGGAAACATTAACACCTAAAGGACTAAAACTAAACTAAAATATTTAGAAAATAATCCAAGAAAAAAGGAAACTTTTTGGAAAATTACATAAATAATGAAAAATATGAACAAATGACAGTAAAAGTGAAAATTGTCACCTTGTGAAAATAAGAAAACCTGAACCAGTTCATGACTTACCTCAAGAAATATTCATCTAAGAGTGTCTGAGCTTCTGTCCTCTTCACTCCACAATGAAGCGACCTTCTCCAGAAGAACAACATGAAGAAATCTGTAAATCAGATCACAAACCAGCGGTCCTCTGCAGCTGAGACGCTCCTCCTGCTCCTCCTGCTCCTCCTGCTCCTGCTTACAGTCGCTCCTCCTCTCCTGTTGACGCCAACCTTACATATAAAAAAGTCTTTTCCTGTGTAAATCATCAGATGGATGGAGGAGGAGCTGATAGCAGACAGCCAAAAACCAGCATGAGAAAGATTTTTATTTGAAAAACAGAAGTTTAACCTGCATAAATATGTTTGAAGAAGCTTTAATAAATCCATAAAGAGACTCGAATTTCACAATATGAAGATAAAATGAGTTAAAGATCAACCGGTGCTTGAATAATTCCAAATACAACAATCAAAGCTCTCGTAATCACAACCAATGAGCATCACACTGTGTAATATTCAATGACTGATACTTGAAAAGTTGATCTTAAGTGTGCACAGAGGATGTACGACATTCAATGAATATTACATCATTTTTTATCTTTATTCAACCAGGTAATTCCTACTAAGATTAACAATCTCTTTTTTGATGTTGTCTTTTACTGAAATCATGAAAGAATCCTACAGATAACATCAGTAATCATTAAAAACTTGATTTCATTACTTGAAAAAATCTGCAGTTGATCTGATCAGAATCAGATTCTCAGTGAATAACTTCACCTTTTCCTCTTTAGTTAATAATCACTATAATTACTGAACCAGATGTGATGGAAGTGTGTATTTGTTTGTGTTTTTCTTTAATCAGTTTACGTAATAATTTCTGTGATGACACTTTTGTGTTTTATTTTTTTTTTTTTTGTTGTTTTGTACTGTATTGTCAACAATTTATGCTTGAAATAAACCAAATCAATCAATCAAGCAATCAATCAACCAATCAATCAATCAACCAACCAATCAATCAATCAATCAATCAATTAATCAATCAATCAATCTCAACTCATCTTATTTTATCTTATTACCACAGAGGTGGAAGAATGAAAAAATGTTCTTACTTCAAACAGAACTGCCTAATATGTTGAATATTCAAACATGAATTAGTGTTTGTTCAGTTAAAATATTCATCATCATTTTAAATATTTCGTTCAATATAAATGTAAAAGTTTTGTAGAAAAAGGAGATAATTCAACACAGACATCAACTGGAGATTTCCTGTCCTTCAAAATGAAGCTAATTAAAAGCAGATATCTGTATTTATTCTAAGATTATTTCTGTTTTCTAAGTGAAATATGGAGAAAATGTTTAGATATGTTTTTAATATTTGTTTCAACAAACAATGACCGTTTCTAAATCAATACATGTATTGATAAAGTGCTTGGAAAGACAATCAAACTCTCTGTGATGTTTAAACATCTGTTGTTTTTTCATGTGAAAACTAAACTATTTTCCTTCATTTATGGTTCAAGTAGAATTTTGTTTTTATATATTTTTTTTTTTCACTGAACAGTTTGTTGTTAATTTGTAAATGCTTCAGTTTCAGAGTTTCATGTTTCATTTTTATTATGAGTGATTGATGGGGGGGGGGGTGCTGGTTCATTTATTTAAATATGTGTAAATGATAGTTTTTAGAACGTTTGTCATTTTTTGTTCTGTTGCATCACATTGTCCTCCTGTATCCATGATGAGAATTAATGTCAGACTTTGATTTGAAAAGGAAAGATCAATAATCAGATCTATAATTCTCTAATTCCCTTATAATAATCCTATTCTAAAGTCTGATGAATTCTGGTGATTTTTCATGTAAGCATCGAGCACTGATGTGTGGCTGTGTCATCAGAACTCCCAGCATGCTTTAGTTTGACCTCTCTCTCTCGCTCTCCCTCAGACTCTCAGGCCTTAAAGTCCTTTTGGTTTCAATTTTACTTCTTTGGGTTTTAGCTGTGAAGCTTTCAACCAGAATTCAGAGTTTTGGAGAGAAGAAAGCCCGTATCATGAACGCCCCCCTCCGATCCTCCTCTGCTGTACAGCGTTCCCGGTCGTCATTTCGAGATCATCATGTCGTCTTTAGACTAAATCCAAAAACGGAGTCAGTTTCTGCAGAGCGGCATTAGAAATTCACCTCAGTTGTGAGTGGATCCGATGGCGAAGTGTAAGCCCACCCCCTTTTCCCATCAGCTCTCTCCCTCTAGCTTACAGATCTCAACATTACTGGTGCAACGAACAGTTTAGATCCAGATTCCAGCTCAGATGAAGAAAACAAAGACGTTCATGGATCTATTTGTCTACATAAGAAAGGGGTGGAGCCAGGAGACTGTAGCCCCGCCCAGCATCATTCTACATCACAAATAGGATCTTTTTCAAAATATTTTTTTTTGTTCCTGATTCCCAATTTAAATGAATTCATACTCAGAAATCATGTTTCAATCTTAATTTTGTTTATGAATGTCCTCCATCATCAGACAAATGCCCCAAAAAGATGTTAGAAACTTTAATTTTACCCTCAAACACTGCTGTTCTTACAGGAATGTGTTAAGATGTTGATGCTTTTGCTTCGTGACTAAGATTTTTCAGTTCGTCTGATGTGAATAATACAGATTTTCTCTAAAAACAAACTGAAGGAAACGTGTAAACACATAACGAAGCTTCAATCTGGAGATCTTTAGATGTAAGTTAAAGACTCTTTAGCTTAGCTTTGACATAACTCATTTCATCAACCTATTTGTTTGTTTGTTTAAGCATTTTATGTCTTTTATGGTTTATCATCTTTATGTTTTTACCCTCGATCTATTGATCTATGCAGCGCCTCCTTAAATGTTATGACGTTTATGACTAACGTTTAAATCTGTCTTTGTGCAGCGCCTTGTGTTCATTGATAAAAGGCTCTGTTTAAATGAAGGGATTAATTAATTTACGGGTGAAGATGAAGAAATGACGTTTTCTCTCCACTGAAGGCCAGCTGGAGCTGTTTTTCCCGCTCTGGTGGTGACGGCAGAACGTCCTGTCAGAAACTTCTCTCTAAGCTTCCTCATTTGGCGCGCTGGTCTCTAATTACACAAACTGGCCACTCCTGAAGCTTTCATCCCAGGTGACATTACACCTGAAAGGAGGATGTCACGCTAATAGAAGTGGAGAGACCAGCTCAGGCATGGGAGCACAATCACATTCTTTTGTTGGCGGCTCCAAATGGGGCTGCAGTAATAGTCTGACTGCTCCGAGGTGGAGACGGCGCCCAAGGAAATTGAGCAAAATGGGAAAATCGGCCACAATACAGGCTTTTAGCAGCAACACTCTTCATCTGTCTTCACAAAGACGCCCGGATCCGGGCTGTCGGCGAAAAAACAGAATCTTCTGGGACATTTTCTGAGCAAAGATGTAAAGCTGTTAAGTTCACCTGCCCACCAAAACCACCACGAGGTCATCGCTCTGCCACCACGGAACGCTGATGTTCTTTGTCTTTCAGCTGCTGCCTTTAGGGGGCGCCACAGCACGTCATCTGCCTCCATCAAAGTCACGGCCCGGGGGCCGGATCCGGCCCTCCAGATCATTTTATTTTATTGTTATTAATGACCCGATGTTATCTTGAGCTCATTTCTAACTTCAATAATTTTGACAGAATATATTTTTATGGAGAGTAAAATATTAAACGATTTTTTAGTCTATTTTGAAGTTTTGAAGTTTAGTTATTTTTACAGTTTCATGCTGGCTGTTTTGGCTAACCTGTTTTTTTTGTTTGTTTTTTTAGGCATTTAGCTAATATTTTACCTGGCTATCAGCCTAAGCGTTTTCAGCTTTCAGCTTCAGCATCTTCAGCTATCAGCATTAGCGTTTTCAGCAGCTAAATTCAGCTTCCAGCATTCACACTATCATTATCAGGTAATGCTATATATTTAGTTCATTATTATGTTAAAAAGTTACAGTTTTGAAGTTTTAAAATGTAGTTTTAGAGTGTTCAATAAATGTTGATCCTGTTCGACCTCAGGTGTGTTTTGGATTTTGGCCTCCTGTGTGATTAAGTTTGACTCTCCTGATCTAATATGTCCTTCTTTCGTACGTCCATGAACCTCCTCTTTCCTGGTATCTCCAACCTCAGCCCCTTTTTGTTCCTCAGTCTCTAAACCAACAACATGTCTCCGTCCAGAGCAAACGTCCACCGTTTTAGATGTTCCTCCATCCGCTCCTTCAGATCTGCAGACATCATGGTCCACAGAGGCTCCAGTCTGACCTCCTCCATCAGTCTGTCCATCACCGTGGAAACCAGGAGGAGCTCAGAGCTGATGCTGGTGCACCCCACCTCCTCCGGCTCTCATCCATGTCCCGATCAACTCCAACCTTCTTCTCTTCCTCATTCAAACCACAAGTCATAGACTTTCTCCAGATCTACAGACACAAAGCAGCTCCGTCTGACCTTCTCTGTTCTTCTCCAGCAGCATCTTCAGAGCATCGGTGAACGTCTACGCTGGTGTGAGCTTTAAGACGAAAGCATCAGGATGAAAGATCAAAGACAAACAGAACTGTGAAGTTCAGAGATAAGATGGAGTTTGTTCTGAGGGGACAACAGTCAGTATGTGATGATCAACCATGAGGACAAAAATAAAGACAAATAGTAATAATTCTGCTGATGCAGTTCACAGTGTGAATGATCAACAAACTCCATGTCATGACTGAACTCACATTCTCCTGAACTTCTACGGCTTCAACAGTTGTAATATCCTACAGTTCATTATTCTTTTTATTTCTGTAAATGTTACTGCTGGCAGCAAATTGACTTGAACGTTTTTGCATCAACAGAATTTTGTTTTAAACTGGGAGGATTGTGGACTTTGGTTGTTGTCCGTTGTGTTCTGGGTTTAGTGACATCAGTGTGAGGTTTGTCATGATCCACAGCTGTCTTCATTTCACTTAATTACCCTCAGACTGTTTCAGTGTCTGTTTTTCACTTCGTTATTGTCCGGTCCTCTCCTCCGTCACGCCGCCTTTCCGTTGCTCCCATAGTTTCTTTCAGTTAATTTATTAAATGTTTGAGTTTTCTGCCACCTTGGCTGGCCTTCAGCGTTTGGGTCCTCCACCCCACTTGTAACGAAAACTAAAAAAGAAAAACAGAAAAGAGAAAGACTTCAACATTCTTTAGGCTTGAAAGTGTCGTGATGTGAAAAACCAACAAGGAGAAGAAAAAATCAACACAAGAACTGCAGCAAACAAGAGAAAACAGAAAATTCAAGATTCTGTGTTTTCATTCCACAGTATCTGCAGAGAAGAACACAGGTAATCAGTGTTGTTCCTCACTATGACAGTGCTAGTAGACATATAACAATGAAGTAGAATAAAATATCAGTAAAATATAATCAGCATTCAGTTATGAAAAACCTGCGTTATAAAAGCTGCGGTTCCTGCGGTGACATCAGAAATGATTGATGGATTTAAAACAGAAATCTGTGGAGAAAACTATGAAAAGTCCTGGAACTCAAAGTGTGAGTTTTTTATGGACTTATTTTACATAATTACACGGTAGCATCTCTGACATTGGTTCAGAATAAACGAGCTTTGTGTTTGCAGGAACAGAAACGACCACGAGGGGGCAGTGCAGCTCAGCTCTTAGTGAATCAACGTCAGAGGTTCAAGTCAAAGCAGAAATATTATGAGAATTCTGTATTTTTATGATTGATTTCAAAACTGAAACTTGTCACTTATATAGAAACATGAACACAGAAATATTTAAACTTTTTATTTATTGATAATTATGTCTCAGAAAATAAGAATATCTCATCAGATCAATCAGAAAAGACGTATCCGGTTTCTATCGTTTGTTTTGGCTTCTTTTGCATGAATGACTGCATCTGTTGTCATGGAAACCATCATCAGCTTCCTTGTTGCTCTGGACTTTCTCGTCCTCTTCTGAACAGATGTTCTATCAGGTTCTGGTCCATCAGTAACATCCGGATCCTTGAAGAAGATTTTGGTTTCTCTGTCAGTGAGAGCCGGTCCCAAGGCCTGCTGGGAAATAATCAAACCAGCTTCTCCCCAAAGCTTGTCAGCAGCATGAAGTTCTCCAGAACGTCCTGGTAGACGTGGTGGACCGACACCAGCAGACGACCCTCAAAGCATCAGTGACTGGAAGCTTCTCATGAGGATTCAGAACCTTTCTGGACCTTCATCTCCTCATGAACTGTCAAACGGACCTCCATCTGAGCAGCAGTTTGATCCGGTTCTGTTCCTACTTAGAATTGAGTGAAAATTCTCTTGTTATATATTTTTGATAAAAACTGAATCCTAAAATAAGAAACTTTTCTCTTTTTAGTCTGAAAACACATTTTTCCTCAGAAAACCAAATTATTTCCAGCATGAATCAGAACGTTTATCAGTATTTCAGAACGTTTGACTTCAACGGATCGACTATAAATGTAAATATTAAAGATGTTTCTTTGTGAAAGACTTGGAGACACATTTAAAAATGTTTAAACAAAAAGCTCCATTTTAACCTTTTAGAGAACCAGAAACACAGAACATTTACACGTCAAACTACAGTCATTGAGAGGTAAGGCGGCAGGTTTGGGTGATTTAGTCGGTTAATTGTAATCTAATTATTACTAATATTAGAAGAAGTTCCTCATCATTACACAATCCAACCTGAAATTAAGTTTAATGTCTTAAACGTTTGAGGACGTACTCCAAAGTGAACAGTGTCTTTACATGTTCTTGTGGCATCTACTGATGATGGACGACACAAATTAAGACAATTTAGATCAGAATCGCATTTCTGAGTATTTCTTTATTCAGATTGTTGTGAATCAGGAGATTCTTCCTGGCTCCGCCCCGTTCTGATGCATCCACCTGCAGGCTCATAGATCCATGAACGTCTTTGATCCGCCCACAACTCAGATGTGAACTCCTGCCGCTCTGCAGGAACTATGTCCTAGAAAACGACAGACATTTGGATTCAAACCGGATTCTCTTGATGAAAAGACGACTAGGAATCTATTTGGAACTGGATCAGAAGATGATCAGAGTGGGGCGTAAAATGTCACAGAATTAAAGAATTCATTGACAGTTTTTTTCTCACATGTGTAGATAATCTTCTCTATGAAAACATAATTTAAGGATCCAAGATTGACCAAAAAGAAAGTTTTGAATATTTTAGCTGCTTTAGCCTAAAAACTCAAACCCCTGAATGAAGTGCTACAATCCCTCCATGAATTTGGGATAAAATCCCTTTAATTTAACGTTTGATCTTCTTGTTTCCTTTCTTCTCCCTTCAGTCGCCAAATTTACCTTCTGATCAGTTGATTTATTTTGGGGGAAATAAGAAAATCTAAAACAGTAATTATGGGGTAAATTTAATAAGACTTCTCCCGACATTTCTGAACATTTCAGACGAATTCTGTTTTCTTTGGTCAAATCGTGTAAATAGGTCAAGATTACAGATGTGATGATGATGGAGAATCTGACTCCAGTTGGTACAGTTTGTCTTTGAGTAATGTTACGTCCTGCTGCTGCACCTTTCCAACGTGCTCTGCTGTTCTGCTCACCTGGCAGGTACTTAAAGGAGGCCTCAGCAAGGCAGCAGATGATGAGTTTTGTTGGGATGTTTCGTTCTTTTCTCCTCTCTGTCCTCAGCAGTCTGCTGGGTTTGTTATGTTAGTTTGGGGTTGGACCTTGGTAGTCTTAGTTTGGGGGATTTGTTTGTTTTCTTCAGGCGCCTTTAAGGGAGCTGCTGACCTCGCCGGTCGACGTGATTGGTCAGCAGTCTCCATGACTTATTCTGTGTTTGGCCGAGGGTCCAAGTCCCTTTTTGGTTTGTCTTCCTGTTTGGACCAGCACACTAATTGTTTGATTTTTGTTCTTTCATTTAATAGTGTGTTCCTTTTATTC
>NC_050515.1:4199988-4206980 GCF_002922805.2 Oryzias melastigma
CAGTTTCAGCCTGATATAATCTAAGTGATAAGTTAAATGACTCCTTGGAAACTAGGAGTTTTCATATTATGAGTAATTAAAAAAAAGATTTTTTTCGCTTAAGTACACAATTTCAATTGAGTAGTACCACAAAATACCACATCAGATTAGAGTGAAACTTTGAGGGTAAGAGTACATGAAAGGATACTCTAAGTGAGAAGTGAAATGGTTCTGTGGAAACAAGGAGGTACCCTTTACTCTTTCTTTGAAATGAAGCCTTTCTTGCTGCTACCGTAATGATTGTATTAAAGTCGCACGCCGTATTCCAGAGAGGGCTCACTTGACAGCAGTTTAGCGAGAGCGTGCTGGCTTGACACCAGTGTGACGGGGGCCTCAGGATCCGGCTGAAGAGTTCCCGGCCGTCCCGCCGGCGGCAGGCTGCCAGTCCGGCTGGTGGAAGTGGATGTTGAGCGTCCTGGCCCAGTTTGAAAACACCGTCTTCTCGGTGATGAAGCGGTGGTGGCTGCCCTGCCGGCTCCTCTCGTGGGACAGGTACATGGAGCACTCGGCGGGCCCCCAGGGCTCATAGTAATGATACGGCACGGCGGGGCGGGAGGAGGAGCTTCACGGGAGAAGAGAGCATGAAAGGGAATGTGGGAGCCGGAGCGGGTTGGGATAATTAGGAGCGGAGATGAAGCAAGTCGCAGCGGGGAGGAAAAAAAGACAGAAAAGGGAGAGATGAGTGAATCTGGGCTGAGAGGATGATGCAGCATCTCTCTCCTCATCCAGATCGCTTCATTCTGCATCACAGCTCAACATGGTCCAGTTCCCTAACAAGACGACCGGCTGACACACCTGAATGTTGAACAAACCTGTTTAGATTCTGGATAAAACCTGTGAGACGCTTTGATTCACTCAGAACATCAGAGGAAAGTCCAAATGCATCACCATCAGTAATGGAGGCGTTTCACAGTTTAAAGTTAAACATTAACAACACGAAGAACGAATGTTAGTTTGTTAGTGAAAGAACGACCATGTTTGAGTCAGAATGCAGGACTCATGTCTGTTATGTTTAACGTCTTTATGAATCCAAACAGTCTAAAAAGCTTCTTGGTCTGAAAAAAAAAAAAAAATAGAAAATCAATATCATTGACTGTATCAGAGAACTGGAGCGAGTGAGTGTGATGTCATCCATAGAAAACCTTTACTTCCAGCTCCAGCAAATGAAGCCGCCATGTTGGAGCCAGACGTCATCGGCGAGCTGTGATTGGTCGAATAAGTCTAAGTCAGCGTTTCTATAGCAACCACTCTCACCGATCAGTCGAGCTTAACCTTTTGATCATAACTGCATGTCTTTACCTGCCACGGTTGACTGGATGTTTAAAACAGTTTGACCTAATTGGGTAAACGAGTCGGCCGTCTCGTTATAAAAAGTTGAGTCTTACTTGCAGAAATCCGGAGGCACCATGCCGTACACGTCGATCCTGTCGCACAGCTCCACCGCGAGGGCCATGGTGAACCAGCCCGTGCTCAGCCAGGAGTTGGACCTCCTCCTGTGGAGAAAATCAATCCTTCAGAGCGCCGGCCGCTCACCTGCACGGACAGGTTACAAAGCTCAGGTGGAGACAGTGGAGATCAAATCTGAAAAGTTTAGGAAAACATGCTTTATTTAAATCATGTTTTCAACAGGATGTCTACAGATACAATATAGAAGATAACTATAATCTTCAACGTGTAGAACTGAATCCAAACTCCTGGACCACATCTGGACCGTCAGGGCCTGCAAAGCCTTCAGTGAAGGCTGGAAATTATCTGAAAGAAGTTTCTAAATCTCAGAGAAATGTTTTTATTAATACATTTGTCCAAAATCTATTTCAGATCATTCCAAACGTTCTGTGTTTCTCTCACAGTCCTGCGACTCGGCTACGCTGCTGTCAGACTGTTTTTCCTAACCAATCAGATTTTAGCTCTCACTTGTTGCTAGGTTCATGACAGTCTGCCTTACACTCATAGTCAGGGCTTCTGTCCTCACTTCCAGTTTTGGAGAAACTTTCCATTAAAAACACTGTTGATTAAACCAAAGCTTTATATGGAATAAACATGTTGACGTTGATTCAACCAATCAGACTTTGAGTTAAAGCAGGAGAGTCAAACTCAATCACACAGGAGGCCATTTACAAAACACACCTTAGGTCTCATCGGGATAAACATTTATAGAAAACTCTAAAACGACATTTCTATAACTTTAAAACCGTAACTTTTTAACATAATTATGAACTAGATATATAACGTTACCTGTGATAATACTAGTGTGAATGCTGGAAGCTGAATTTGGCTGCTGAAGATGCTGAAATTGATGGTTAAAAACACTGAAGCAGATAGCAGCTGAAATATTGTGTTTAAATGCCAAATTAGCATAAAAAATATTTTACTCTCCATAAAAATATATTTTGTCAAAATTATACAAGTTAGAAATGAGCTCAAGATAACATCGGGTCATTAATAACAATAAAATAAAATGATCTGGAGGGCCGGATCCGGCCCCCGGGCCGTGACTTTGATACGTGAGTCTCTGTAACTTCATGAGGACGGAGGATGAAAGGACGTGTGACAGAATAAATTAAACCATTTCGACTTTTTCATGAAACCGAGATGATTTCATTTGATTTTTCTAAAACCTTTTTCCTGGTTTCCTGGTTTCCTGAGGACTTCCTGTCGAGAACCTGCTTTGGACGCGTTTCCTTTGAAAACTGTTCCTAACTTCAAGACAAACAGCTGATTCTCTCCCCCGTCCACCAGAGGATGAGGCTTCTGTCAGATCCTGGATTAGCTCCATCACTCACCGATCGATGCCCGTTTCCTCCTTGAACGACTCGTCAAACTTCAGCATCTTGATCCTGGAGATGACGAAGATCCTGAGCCGAGGCAGCAGCTGGTTCATCCGCCGGAGCGTGTTGTAGATGTGGCCCCGCCCATCCCGCCTCATGCAGCTGCTCGGCCCCCAGAAGATCAGGACCGGGTCCTGGCTGCCGTTCAGCAGCTGCTGCCGGCTCTGCAGCACCCTCTGCAGGCTGGAGTGAGCCACCACACGCACGGCGGTGCGCCGGCCCACGTCCCGCTGGAACCCCGTGGTGGGGGCGTCGTTCATTCGGATGACGCAGTCCGAACGGTCGATCTCTGCCCCCCTTCCGTGTCCGGTTAGCTGGCCCGAGCTGGAGACCAGGGAGCAGGTCTTACAGTGCAGCTTCAGAGGCTGGGAGGAAAAAAAGAAATAAGTTTGATTTTGATGATATGGAGCATAAATGAAATGATCGAACATTTATGGTTAAAATCATCAATAGAATCTATAGATGAGACGTAACAGCATTTTTCATAAACCAAAATATTTGAGGACCTGCAATGGACTGATGACAAGCCGGGAGTAAACCCCGCCCCCACCAAACAGCTAGGATAGGCTCCAGCAACCCCAAAAGGGATTCAGAAAACAGAAAACGATGGATGGATGGACAAATGCTGCGTTGTCCTGAAGTTTTTTAAACCACAGACGTCCGTCCATCCATCCTTCCGTCCGTCCGTCTGTCCATCCTTCCGTCCTTCCTTCCATCTTCTGCTGGTTGTTCAACAGCCTCCACGACTGAACTCTTTTACTGCAGATTCTTTGTTTGGGCTGAACTGATGAGGGTAAATCTCATTCATCAGTAGTAGAAAAGTGTTTGTCTCCAATGGCAGGAAGGGTGTTTGTGCAGTCAGGTGAATCATTGCTCCAACCTCTCTGAAGTCTGCTGGCAGAGAGTCTTTCCTGACAGGACACTGTTTATTTTGGGGAAATGTGTTGGAAAATGGAAATAAATGTTCCTCCCAGCAGAGAAATGTCGACTGCCCCTCAGTTCGGGTCGACGGATGTTTCTGCTTTCAGAAAATCGTCCAACATTTGCAGACAGAACTCTCGGATTTGCAAAGAAAATAACAAGAATGCTGCAGATTCTGCATTGGGGTGGAGCAGCAGCTGGCTGTGACTGTGGTATCAGCGTTTATGCAGACTCCTCCACCTCACCACCTGATGGAGAGCAGGTTCAGCAGACTGCCGTTCCTCCATGTTCAGGTTCAGGCTGGAGATAATTCCTGGTTTTTCTCCGATCTTTCAGACGCCCGTTAAACACAAAAACATAAAAACCTTCCAGACAAACGTCTGCAGCAACAACAGAGCCGCACCGCCACCATCTTTGAATTATCCATCATCCTCAGAGTGAGCTGGATCTATCATCCTAGAGCTCTGACTAATGCATGCAGACCTTCAGCGGATGCAGCTCCAAAACCGTCTGCCTTCATGAAACGGATCCAGAATCCAAATCCTGGAAAAGTCTGTGTTCCTCTGAAAATGAACTTGAGTTATGACACAAATGATCATCATTAAAACATTAAAAGACTGAGTCAATCAGGAGCGAGAAAGTGTTGGGAAAAGGTGAACCAGCAGGTTGGAACGGGTGAAGGAAGGGTGGAGATCAGCGGTCCTCAACACCCGGGCCATGGACCGGTACCTGGAAGAGTCTGAATTAGCCAAAACAGCTTCATGTAGCTGAAACATTAGCTGAACCCCAAAATAGCCTAGAAATCCTTAGTAACTCCCAAAACAGTCGATAGCATAAAAAGAGCTGAATATTTCAGTATCTGAAGGAGCTGAAGAGTTCTAGACGTTCAAAAAACGTACAGAGGAAAAACAATAAACATAAAGAGAAAGTGAATGACTGTTAAACCCATAAATATTCTCTCCCGTCATCGTTCAGACT
This sequence comes from Oryzias melastigma, assembly GCF_002922805.2. Taxonomy (NCBI): domain Eukaryota; kingdom Metazoa; phylum Chordata; class Actinopteri; order Beloniformes; family Adrianichthyidae; genus Oryzias; species Oryzias melastigma. Next base: position 4,204,755 of record NC_050515.1, read on the forward strand.
GCAGAGAGTTCAGTAAAGTCCCGTTCTATGTGGGTCTCCACCTGCCTTTGTGATAGTGTGTGGGGGCCGGGCCTGATCCGGCCCGCGGGCCGTAGTTTGGGGACCCCTGATGTGGAGCAGATACAGGCTGTGGCGCCCCCTACAGGGGCACAAACAGTGACATCACTGCAGTCTCTCATGCCGCTTCGAATCCTGATGACGCGGCGGACCGAACACGTTATCAACCACAAACCGGCGTTCAGCTGCACGTCTGACGGAGCGCAGGAAGACCGCAGCAGATCGATACTGAAAGGTCAACATCTCCTGAACGTCAATCACCTCCGCAGTGGTGAGGAAGATGAAGAGAGGATCACAAGGCTGTGAGATGAAGAGTTCATGTGGATCTTATCCTGTTTGTTGTTTCTGATGATTTATGAAGAAAATTAAGATCAAAACTGAATTTCTGAGTATTTATTATTCACATTGTTGTGAATCTGGAGCAGAGGAAAGAATTATGTTTAAAAAAACATATTTTTACGTGGAAAACACGGTGGGCGGGGCTACAAGCTGCTCTGAGCTCCCAGCAAGAAGGGAGGAGAAGAGGGGGCGGGGTTGCTTGCAACAACAGCCTCAGAGCTGAATTTCTACTCAACTCTGTCCTTATAAAAGACAGATTTTTTATGTTTGAAAGTTACAGATTTTGAAATTTTAAAATTGTCATTCTGCTAGCTTTTTGGAATATTTTAGCGTGTACTAAGAATTTTAAGGCTTTTTGGATAATTTTGGCTCTTTTATTTTTGTTATTAGGTTAATTTGGCATTTAGCTAATATTTTAGCTGGTTTTCAGTTTCAGTGTTTTCAGCTTCAGCATTTTCAGCGATTAGCATCAAGGATTTCAGCTAAAGACTTCACTGTTTTCAGCTCTCAGCACTAGTATCTTCAGAGGCCAAATTCAGCTTCCAGCATTCACACTAGCATTATCACAGGTAATGCTGTATATCTAGTTCATAATTATGTTGAAAAGTTTCATTTTAAAGTTTTTAAATGTATTTTTAGAGTGTTCAGTAAATGTTTCTCCCGTTCGTCCTAAAGTGTGTTTTGGATTTTGACCCCCGTATGATTGAGTTTGACTCTTCTGGCCTAAAGAGACCAGAGCGACTTCAGACCTTCATGGCTGGAGGATGTTCCTCTGTACTTCCACTAGGAGGAGGAACACTGGTGCAGTGGTTCGCACTCTCTCCTCACAGCCAGCTGATCCTGGTTCAAACCCAGTTTGAGTCCTCTCTGTGTGAATCTCCTCGTGGTTTTCTTTGGCGCTCTGGCTCCTCCCACAGACCAGAACCCTCCCTCAAAGGTTAAACTGTGACTGAATGGTTCCTTAAGTGTGAGCCTGAGTGATCGTGCAACAGGCTGGTGACCTGTTAGGGTAAACCCCGCCCAGAGGCTGGGATAGGCTCCAGCAACCCCATGACCCTGAAAGGGCTTCAGAAGACGGATGGATGGTTCTACTTGATACAAAAGAAGCATCCATACATATTTGGTTTAGTCTGAAATATAACTTAGAATAAAGTAAATGTATTTACACAATATGAGGATTGATATAATTCTAGATAAAAATATTTGTTCTACAACTAAAGATATCTTAGCTGACAAATCTCACAAATGAAATCAAAAGTATATTTTTGATTTGATCATTGATGTGAACCCTCATCTGAACTCTGAAGTGGATCAAACTCTGGTTCGGTTCTGAACCGTGTGAATGCAAGAAACCAAAGAGAAGAAGTGAACTAAAGAGAGTTGGGGCCAAAAAAGCCGAACATGTGAATCTGAAGAATCGTGAATTTAAAAAAAAAGGTGAAAAAATATGAAGCCTTAAGGCGGAGCAGAAACTTATAGACAGTAAGACGTCAAACGAGCTGGAAGTTCTTCATGTTTCTTTTTCTTCTTACAGCTGAACTGCAGAAATCTGTCAGACGGAAACTCGACGTTCTGACGTAAAGAGGAAGTTAGAACGCCACCAGGTTGGGAATGAAGAGAAGGTCAGAAGGTCAGAAGGTCATTCTCCTCAGGTTTACCTTACGATCCGGGACGCTGCTGTACCCCACCAGAGCCGCCCGCCTCTTGGGGGGGTCCCAGCGGGGGGGAGAAGAGCGGGAAGGGGGTCTGTCTCTGGAGCTGCTGTTGTACAGCACCAGGAAGCTGGTAACCATGGTAACCACCAGGATGCCACCAAGCCCCGGGCACTTC
>NC_050515.1:4207126-4215228 GCF_002922805.2 Oryzias melastigma
ACCCGCCTTCAGCTGCCGGTCAGGTTCACATCCCAGCGCGCTAAAGTTTACGCGCCAGCAGTGAACCCAAATCAGCCACACACGCGCATGGTTAACGCGCGTGACCCCCCACCTCTCTTAATTACCGCTCTGATCTTCATCTTCATCCCCCCTCGGCTCCACGCGCGGACGGAGTCTTCATCCCGTCGGCGTGCGGGTCCTCCTGAACGCGCCTCATCCTCACCGGGACCGGCGCGCGTTCACGCGCTCAACGCTCCTCTGCTTCCCCCCCTTTCACCTCCCCATGGTCCTAAACATCCTCCAGCTGGATGACTCCTCATCCTCAGACCTGAGGAGCTTCAGAAACCGATCAGATCCTGATCATCTCCTCCATCATGGATTCTGTTTGAGGAATGGCGCTAAAATGACATGAAAAAAACGCTCGAGTCCTGAAACACCAAAGTTTCCTCTTCATCCTGAATGGATCCTCCACATCTGCAGCTCAAACCTGCAAACATCAGATTCAGTCTAAAGAGCTGAAAATTGAGTTTTCATGTGTGCTAAAATGAAATAATCCAAAAATAAACCAAAAACAACCTGGTTTTCTCTTGTCCTCCATCCATGTTTTTGCCATAAATAAAATATTTTCAGAGTAAAAGCATTCCTGCGCTTCCTAAGGCAGATCAGACAATACATGTTTTTAGAAACCAAACTCACAGAGACACGCAGAAAGCTGAGCTCTGTCGTCTTGTTTTAGTGTTTTTAACATGTTCTTTGGTCTGAAGATGGACATTTATAAAGAAAATGAGGATTAAATGTGGATTTTTGAGGATTTCTTTATTCAATTTGTTGTGAATCAGAAGCAGATGAAAATTTTTTTGAAAAAGATCATATTTGTGACGTAGAAAATCCAGTGGGTGGAGCTACAAGCTCCCAGCTCCACCCCTTCTGATGCATCTACAAATAGATCCAGGAACGTCTTTGTTTCCTGTTCTGAGCTGGAATCTGGATCAGAACTGAACGGCTGGACAGAAACGGTGTTTGTGCCATTTTTTTTACACCGCTAACGTTCGTCGGGGTTGTGAGGGCTGTGAGCTAGTGGGAGAGTGTAAACAAAGGGATGATGGGAAGTGGGGGGCGTACTCCTCTCCAACAGTCCCGCCCACAACTTTGAGGTGAATTTCTGCTGAACTCCTGCCGCTCTGCAGAAACTATGTCCTAGAAAATAACTCAGGGGGAACACTCATCAAAGAGTGGAGAGGCGGAGCTTGCTGCACTTGCTTCCCTGATGCTGAAGTAGTTTTAGTCGTTCCCGCCAGCGCTAGGCCTGATTTTAGGTTAGGATATCCATTACTCACTACATCATTCATGCCATAATGACCAGATATTCTTCTCTGTTGTCAGACGTAAAAACAATCCGGGAAAAACGCTTTTTGTGTTAAAGCTCCCATGAAATAAAATTCCTTTATGTTCCATTTAATCTCTGTCAATGTTTAAGAACGTTCTTTAAATTCATCTCAAACACACTTATGTTTGTTTTTAAATCCTGATTTTTTTCAGTTTCCTTTTGTCTCGACGTGAGCTTTCACTGTTTGTGGTTTGTTTGGTTTTGTTTTATTTTTTAAGTTCATTTTTTTTTTGTAAATATGTTGATCTGAACTTTCTGAAATGTCACGTTGGGTAGCGATTGAGAGTCTGTACTTATGTGTGTTTATTGTGTGTGTTTGTCTTGTTTGGTTCTATGGAGGACTAAAAGAGCCAAAATGAAATAAATATAGACACCATTAAATTGATAAATAAATGTGTCATTAATTATTTAAAATGGGTATTATGGTTATTTTAATCTTTTAATGCCTCATATATTTCAACATTTATTTATTGATTTCCACTTTAATTTATTTAATTTGAATTTAAAATAATTAATGACACATTTATTAGTTAATTTAAGGTTGTATATGTATTTATTTATTTCATTTTTGCTCTTTTAGTCCTCCATAGATTCCTAATCCGTCGTCTGCTATTATTATTTCATGAAAATGAGACGTTCCATCTCTAAGGGTTGATCCCCCCACTCTAGTTCAAATGTGTAAATAAAATAAATAAATGTGCTTTTCTTCTCTAATAGTAGATTTTAGGACATTCTTCTCATTATTCTGTATTCAGGTTCTGGGATTTACTGGATCAAATATTTTAAACAAAACCTTTAGAATATTAGAAAATAAGAATTTGTTGGAATTCTCTTGTATTCAGGTGGACTGACATGATCTGGATCCTTCAGAAGGAAAGAGGAGAGAAAAACACGACTAAACACGACTTCCTGCAGAAATCCACATCCGGTCTGCAGTCCAAACCTGGAGTCGGTCCTCCCTCGACTCAGCGTCTCCATTCCTGGATGCTACTTTCACTTCACTGATGGGGGAGGAAGTCATCATCATCATCATCATCATAAACCTGAAATCTGTCTTCAGCTTCACTAACAGTTTGTCTCCTTCAGGAGCAGAAGATGTTGTCAAACGAAACGTTGAAAGTGCTTTGATGAGACATCAGATGCATTTCCTTCAAAAACACAAACTCTCTGGAGGTTTGGAAACACTGCTGCTCTTTTATTTTTCTTAAATATTTTCACCTACAAACATTGAGACAGAAAAGATTGTTAATCTCAGAGCAGCTGAGAGTTTTCCCTTTGAAAAAGCTGCCAGGTGGCGAGGCGGCGAGGCGGCGAGGCGGCTCACAAACACGCAGCATCATCATAAGAGGAAGTCCAGGATGAATATTTCATCCCTGCTGCATTTTTTAAAGGAAGACATTAAGTCCTGACATCACAGAGGATCTGAAGACAATCGTTTCTTTAACCAGAAAGATCTCAGGGCTGGATCTGATTGGACTGTTTCAGTGTTTCAGAGCAGAAGCTCATTGGTCCGTTTTAGTTTGTTTGAGTTCTGTGCACAGATGACGTCACATCACAGCAGCAGAGATTTCTGTTTCAATCTGAGATTTCTAAAGTTTATTCTCATCCATCTCTTTCATCTTTAAGGTTAGATATCCAGGTGACTTGTTGTGGGTCAGCTAGCATCAGTGCAGTCTGTGTCTTGATCTGATCCTGGTGGATTGACGGTAATCTTTAGATGATGTTTGAGACAGGAAGAACTGCGGTGAATTCAGAGGACGAAGCAAACGTCTGTGAGGGACAAAAACCTTTATTTAAATGAACCATAGCCGTCTCTCCAATGCGGCGCCAGACGGTGGTCAGTAGGCGGAGCCACATCCGATGTAAAAATGACATCATCTGCTTTATCTGCACCTGTCTGCTGCTCCAAAAGGACTTTGTTGTTCTGCTGGATTCAGATCTTCAGGTCGTGGTTATCTGAAGGATGAACGCACCTGTCTGAGCGACCTGTGTGACAGAACGTCTTCCTGTGCAGATTTACACCAACGGAGAGCTCGGATCCTCTGTTTCATTTATTTAGAAGATGTTCTGGATGACAAACTTCAAGGAAGAAATCTGTGGAGACTTTTTATGACATGGAAAATATTTCATGTGTTCTGAAGCAGCAACAATCGGATCAATTTACTGTAAAGGTGTGTTTGAAATGAGGGCAGAAGGATCAATGGAGGTTTGGGTTAAAAGCTTTGCAGCAAAGTTCTGGACGACCTGAAGACGATCTAAAGATTTTTATCTAAGACGTGAAGATGGAGTTACAATGATCAAGACGAGAAGAAGTAAAAGCGTGAACGAGCATCTCTATCTCAGTTTAGCAACGTTTTTTAAATTCAATTCAATTCAATTCAATTCAATTTTATTTATATAGCCCAAAATCACAAAGAGATTTGCCTCATTGGGCTTCAAAATATGAACAATAGTTAAAAACTAAATAGACTACATAAACTGGTTATCCCTGCCCTTAGACCCTCCCTCCCGGTAAGGAAAAACTCCTAAAAAACCTGAGTCAGGAAAAAAGAAGAAACCTTAGGGATTCCCACATGAAGGAGAGATCCCATCCCAGGACGGACAGGCGATACCAGAACAGTTAGAGAAAAATTAGCTTCTACAACTACGAATCTAAGAGTTCATTCAGATAGAGCTGAGGGACAAGTGATGATGAAGTCCATAGTCAAAGTGAAGCAGAAGTGCAGTCCACGAGCAGGAAATGATAAAAACAGGAACAAACAAATGAACCGACATGAGAGTCGAGAGATAAAACTGGGTCTAGAGTTACCCCGTCTGACAGAAGGCCTGACGAAAGAGAAAAGTGGACCAAACCGCTGGACTATCTGGGGTGGTATTTGTCAGTTTTATCATCATTTAGTTTGAAAAAGTTGTCATTCATCCATTCCAAATGCCTGCGTAAAATCTGTATTTTAAAAACATCCCGAGGTTTAAAAGACGCATAAAGCTGAACATCATCAGCATAAAAATGATAAGTAATGTCATTAAAAGAGCTCAAAATGTGCTGCAAAGGTAGCAGATATAAAATGAAGACTAAACATTCCAAAACAGAGCCTTGTGGTACACCGGAAGAGACGGATGCAGAGGAGGACATAAATACCTCGGAAAAGGATCCTGCAGTGAACCAGTTTAAGCGGATCCGGATACTCCAGTCCAGTTTCTCCAGGAGGACGTGATGGTCGACCGTGTTGAAGGCTGCGGTTCAGTCCAGCAACAGAAGCGCGGAGCAGTTTCCTGCATCAGGATGTCAGTCATGATTCTGAGAAGAGCTGTTTCAGTGGAGTGAACGGCGTGGAGCAAAGCTTTCAACCAAATCCACCAAGTACTCACATGTTGTTATTCCAGCTGCTCTGGCTCCCCATCCGCTACAGAGCAGTTTAAAATCCTGGTTTTAACTTACTGAGCTTTTAATAACCAAGAACCGGTCTACATAAAGGACCTGGTGCAGCCGTCCAATCCCAGCAGGTCCCTGAGGTCATGTGACCTGCTGGTTGTTAAAGAACTCAGTTAAAAAGTAAAGGTGACTTAAGGTCTCTCTGGAACTCTCTTCCTCTCAGCCTCAGATCTGGAAAAAGCAGCAAAAAACATCTTTTTAAAATAGTTTTTTCTCAATTCTGTCTTTATATTCTGTGTTTTACTTTGTGTTTTACTGTGAAGCACTTTGTGGATTTTATCTTGAAAGGTGCTCTAGAAATAAAGATTAGTATTAGTTGATCATCTGCAGGAGTTTCTCGTTCTGACCAGGTGAAAGGACGACTGGAAACCATAAAAAACAGACCAGAAGATGATAGGATTGAGACTTTAAGTATTTTAAAAGAATGTTTATAAAACTGGAGAAAAACAAATTAATTTCTAAAAAATTATTTTTTTAACTTCACTTTAACAGAGAATCAAAGCTAAACGGATTTAAATTTCTGCAGAAAAGCAATGAATTCAATATTAACTCAATCATTTCGCTTTTTATTATTGAAAACAGCTTTGAATTTTTTTTTTAACTAATATACATTTAGATGAAAATTATTGTTGGTCAGAATTTGTAAAAGTTGTTCTTGATTCTTCAGTCACAAAGGAGTGAATTCATTATTTTGTTATTTGGAGAATTATAGATAAAAGAAGGTTACAAAAATACTTAAGAAAAGCACATTTTACTCATAAAAATTAAAACTTTTTCACATGAAAATAGTTTTTTATTTGCAATTCTTTGTTTTCAAAGCATATTTCTACAGTTGTGAAAAAAACATGTTTCTATGATGTGAACATTTATTTTGTGAAATCCCACAAATATTTATCTAAGAATATTTTTGAGAATATTTTTTTCAAAGGACAGATTTAGAGATGGTTTAGAAGATCCTGAAGTATCACTAAAGTGCTTTAAAATTCTCCCATGCAGGAGAATTAGAAACACATTTGAGAAGCACCTCCTCTGGATGAGTTCTCAGCAGTCGGATAACATTTTCAGATCATTTTTGTCCTGATAAATTAAGCATTTATGCTTTAGACACCAGAAAAAAAGAGGCCAGATCTGCAGAGCTCCAGGTTCTGACTGCATCTTCTTACAGGCCAAACAAAAACATTTTGGTTGTTTTGTTTCTAGATTGAATCTCCAATTATCTGTAGAAACCTGCATCCCGTCACATTTGTGCTGCAGAGCTGAATTCCCCTGAGAAAGAAAGTTATTTTGGGGTTGACTGAAGCACAGATCATGACAGAAGCTGAGGAGAAAGAAACGTTACAGCTGGAAGATCCAGAGCATAAAAACCTCTTGTTTCTGCACTAATTGGGCTTTGATTGACCTGCAGCACTGCATCAAACATGAAGATCTTTGAAACAAGCTGCACACAAACAAAGCAGAGACGTGATGTTCAACCATCAATGCTCTTCTAACGTCTTCATCTGGGATTTAAAAACAAAAACTCCCCAGAGGGAAAACATAGAATAATTGTAAAAATCTGGAGCCTCTGTGAAGGTTCCTGGAATCCTAAACCCAACAGTCAGACGGAGGACGAGCAAAAGACACAAAATCAAAACCATCAAAAGAAAGGATTTTTCGATTTATTTTTCTTTGCAGATCTGATCCGCAGCAGCCTCTGGATTCTGGATTGTTCTCTGCTGTTGTCTGTAACTCGGTTTGGTAACCAAAGCTTCTTCTCACAGAGGAAAAGTTCCAGTCTGTGTTCCTCAGATTAGCATATTTAGATCATTCTGTCATCAGGAAACCTTTGTGCGGTCAATTCATTGTTTTTACCTGAATAAAAGAATCCACGGGCTCTAAGAAATAAGCTTTATAAAATAATTAGCGGTGATGTCATGCAGCGTTTCTATAAAACCTCAGGATGGAGAAAGCAGAACAAAGGAACAAAGACACGCCTGCAGTACCGGCTCCCTGCCAGCGGGGGCCGCTGTTTCCCCACAACAACTCCATCATCAACAAAGTGATTCGTTCGCGCTCTTTATCTGAATAAATCAACCGCGCGTGGACTTTCCGGTGGATCAAGTCTCTCCACGCGCGCTCGTCCCGCGAACAAAAGGATGCGCGCGGCCGTCTTCGCGGGAAGCGGCGGCGGGCCCTTTAAGGCCGTTCGGGACTCGTGAGTGACGCGGCGCTGTAAACACGGCGGACGCGCGCGCGCGCGGAGATGCGTGGCCGCAGCATCAGCAGCGGAGCGGAGCCGAGCAGCTCTCCGGTTCTCAGCCACCGGGACCGGGACCCGGACCCAGGCGTGCAGACCCCGCGCGGCGCCCCCCCGCACCGGCGCGCGCGCGCTCCGTCCGTCCCTCCAAGTGCCATGACGCGCGGAACGCAGGGCTCCTCGGCGAACTACGGTGAGTCGGTCGGTCTTTGTTGGACCGCAGGCGGGTTCTGGACTCAGGAACTTTGTGAAAGACCGCGGTTCCGACGCTGTCCCGGGGGGAGTTCGGACCCGCGGCTGCGCGTGGGGGGTTGGGGTCATTTGAGATGGTTCTGGATCAGAACCGAAGCGACAGAAACGTTCAAAGTACCAAACAAAAGAGATGACGCGCTGGTCAGGCGCAGAGTGAACGTGCGTGAAGTGCGTTCATCAGCTGATTGTTGGACCCGCGGGGATTCACGAAACTTTCTTCTCATTTGAACTCATTTAAGGCCTAAAAACTGGAGAGAGGAAACAGAATCTCCTCCAAACAAGTCAACTTCCTGTTTGTTTTATTTACTAAATACCAGAACAATAGTTCTGCAGCATCTTTATGTGAATTCAGAAACAAAATCTTCATTTTTGGTGAAACTGATCACATCCCGAGTCTAAATGTTAAGTTTTTGCAGAGATGCTTCTTCAGAAATGTTTCAGTTCAGCTTTTATTTAGACTTGATTGATTTCTTAATAATTTAAGTTTAAATATGGACACTTAAATATATTAAAATGATGTTAATTATTTGATTAAAGTTCTATTCTAATAACTCACTACTGTAAAGCAGGAGAGTCAAACTCAAGAGGCCAAAATCCAAAACACACCTGAGGTCACAGTACAAACAGGATAAACATTTATTAAACACTCTAAAACTACATTTTAAAACTTTAAAACTGTAACTTTGAACATAATTATGAACTAGATATATAGCATTACCTGAGATAATGTTAGTGTGATGCTGGAAGCTGAATTTGGCTGCTGAAGATGCTGAAATTGATGACTAAAAATGCTG
>NC_050515.1:4215370-4232591 GCF_002922805.2 Oryzias melastigma
AAAATAGCTACACTTTAAAATTTCCTAAATTAACTGAAAAAAAAACAAGCTTAAATTAGCCTTAACATCTAGCATGTACATATTAGCTTAACTCCAAAAAAGCCTAAAAAAAACCTTAGTAAATGCCAAAATAGTCCAAAACAAGCTACCAGAATGACAATTTTTAAAACTTTAAAACTGTAACTTTTTAACATAATTATGAATAATAAAAAGTCAGGAATATTATTCCAGAATAAATCAACTTGAACCTTAAATAACTTTCAGTATTTTACTCTCCACAAAAATATATTTTGCCAAAATTATACGAGTTAGAAATGAGCTCAAGATAACATCGGGTCATTAATAACAACAGAATAAAATGATCTGGAGGGCCGGATAGAATCACCCAGAGGGCCGGATCCGGCCCCCGGGCCGTGACTTTGACACGTGCTGTAATGACATTCTGGACGTGCTCTCATGCTGTGGTGGAGTGGCTCGCTCCATTAAAAAGGACCCCCCCTCAGCAGTGACGGCCGCCATCTGCCATGAGGTCAGAGACCAGCAGAAAATGTTGTCATCCGCTCGGATTATCAGCTGCACCAGTTTGAGACACGGATCCTCGTGAGGAAGAGCGTCTGAATCCGGACCGACCCGAGTCGGGCCTGTGTCTGGATGTAGATATTATCATCATTTACCACTGATTGGGTCACATGATCATTTACTAAATTACTCAACATCATCACAGCTTTGATCTCAAAGTCCCGCTCTGATCCTCTTTTGATCCATTTCCCGATCGTTCCCAGTCGTCTTTTCTCTTAGGATGATGACGTTTTGCCAAAATCCAAAAATCTGTGTCCTTTTCTAGGACATAGTTTCTCCCATCTGCTGATGCTCTCCCACTAGCGGTTCAGCTGCGTCGTCTGCTAAAAAATTTGAAGCAAACAAAACCGATTCCCATCGCTGCCGAGGCCGGACCGCAGACGCAGGACGGGAACGCCTGCTGTGGGATTTCCTCTCGCATTACGTAAAGACTGCGGCGCTCGCATCGGAGCTGTAACCCTAGCGGTGTGAGACCGGGTTAAAGAGTCATTTGGGTGGATTTCTCACCAACTAGAACCCAACGAGAACCACACATCCTTTAGAAAAATAAGACTTTGTCTTATTGTTATTTTATGAGAAATCTAAATAAACTATTCTTTTTGGATAAATAAAAACAAACTTTAAGACAAAATAGTTTTGCTTTCCCAACTATCAAACAGTTTATAACTTTTAACAGAAGTTCACAAGATTTCCTTTCAAAATAAAAGACTGGTAGACAATGTTCCCTCTAAGCTGCGCACGTGCGCAATTGCGCACTGCTCCCACGCCCGTTGCGCACAGCAAATCTATTCTCCGCACAACATAAAATTTATTCTAAACTTTAAATAAAATTATCATATAAGTAATCTGATGTGTGCTTGACGCTGACAATTTTTTTGACTCATTAATCGCGGATTTTCTCATACGTACCTTTCCACACCGCGCGCGGGCGTCCCGCCCTCTCTCACCGGCTGCTCTCACTAGATCACGGGCGGGTCTCCAACCTCCGAGCTGGTCCGAGCCGAATAAGAGGTGAGACTTCCACCAAAGCAGAGCGTCAGATGTTTGTCCACAGGTTCCTGATGGACAACAGTACAAATTCGGATCAACTTTATCGGGATTCAAATCTTCACCATAAATTCCCAGATTTTCATTCTTGCTGACAGCTAACAGAAAGAGCTCCCCCAGCACGACACCACCCACCACACATCTTTGGAGTTCAGACCTCATGACTTCAGCAACCTGCCAGTCAAAGCTGCAATCTGCCTCTGAGCTGGAGCCCTCTGGAGACGGACTTCCCAGCATGCTCTCTGCTCAGAAGTGAAGCCGGTCGCCGTCTTCTCGCGGTTCTGTCAGATTGTTCATGAAGAAGTTTATTACTTTTTTACATTGACCTAAACGGAGAACGTCTGATTGATCCTGATGGACAAACTGCTCTGCTTTGTCAAACTGAAGACGGTTTCGGAGGTCCGGGTGGAGGTCTGGGTGGAGGTCCGGGTGGAGATCCTGGTGGAGGTCCGGGTGGAGGTTTGGGTGGAGGTTCGGGTGAAGGTCTGGGTGGAGGTTTGGGTGGAGGTCCGGGTGGTGGTCCAGGTAGAGGTTTGGGTGGAGGTCCTGGTGGAGGTCTGGGTGGAGGTCCCAAAGCACAATGAGTCTGGGAATTGTTGGAGCATGCCCAGTAGAGCTTAGGATTCATCATATCTAACTCAATTGGATTATGGATATATGGATTAAAAATACTTTAAAATATTTATTTTGGATTTTTTTCTTTTATTTCCTTTTATTTTCATGTGAAAAAAACAGAAGTTCTTACACCTTGGAAATGAAGAGAAAAAATAAGAAAACTTATTTTTCATCGGATTTGTGCGTCTTTTGATGAATATCATAAATGTTTTTTAGTGATCATTTCTTTACATCAAACCACAGATTCATTCTTTCCATTTCTGCTTCAACCACTTCTTCCATCTGTTCTAAATGATCGTCTTCATGAACGAGTGTGGTGTCGTCAGCAAATAAGATTCATTCTAAACTTTTTAATGCACTAACAATTTCACTTAAAGATTGAATAACTTGGGTCCTAGGACAGACCCTTGAGGTACTCCACAAGTTTTATATATTTGTACATAATGTGTACTTTCGAGTTCCAAACTGCTTTAAATTAACATTTTTTTAGTTCTGTGTTTTTCTTTCACTTTAAAGGGTAACCAAACCCTAAATCAACTTTTTTTGTCTGTCGATCTCTATAAATGGGGCTTTAAAAGTGCTGTTTGTTGGTTATTGCCAAATCTTTGACAATTTGAAACAAACTTGTTTAATTCCAGAATATATAGTCCAAACCCCTGTGTGCTGCCCCCTACAGGTTGAATCCAGGTATTACAGTTGAATTTTGTGATTGTGAAACCATTTAAAGGGGCCATATTATGATTTTAATTTTTATAATTGTACCACTAACTCTTGTTGCATTTATGCTGCGGGGAAAGTTTTTCATGTTGACTTTTGGATAAAGTCAAATCAGGGAATGAAGGAAAAGCCTGATTGTAAATTGGAAAAAAATATTACACTAAAACAGTTTTAAATTCCAAAGCACTCATTTTAAACTAGAAATACATTAAGATTAATAATAATAATAATAATAATAATAATAAACTGTATGTTTGAAAAAATACTGAGAATGTTCTTTCATTAATTAAAAAAATAATAAAAAAAATGAAAATCTGAATTAAAAAAAACACTTAAAAACCTCAAACTTTTCCAAATGAAAAAAGCTGTAATTGCAAAAGCAGCTGTTTTGTATTTTCATTTCTTGTTTTTGGCCTTTTTGTTAATTTCTCTCCTTTTTGCTTCCAGTCTCTGATTTATGGTTTCAACTCAACTTTTTCTTTTGTTTTTCTAAATTTTAAATGTTTCTTTTAAGTTAACTATGCATCCTTTTGAGTTTAACAGTTTTAAAAACTTGAATTTTCGTTTTGTACCTTCTCTATAAGCCGATCCTGATTTGACGTCAAACTTTTTCTTCAGGTGGAGCTGCAGGTCTGAATCCATCCTTTAGTTTTTCATCCTCCCAGGAACAACAACTGGTTTATGTGGTTACCATGACGCCTCGTGAGAAATGTGATCAATAGAGACAACAGAGGAACTGATGCGACTGTAGTCGTGAAGCTGCGTTCCCGCCGTTTCCCGCCAGCGTTGAGACTGAGCTGAACTCGCTCCTTCACTGCAGGATGTTCCGTGAGAGCTCCTGCAGTCGTAGCTCATGTTTGTTCAGTGAAGACCATAAAAACATGGATATGACAGAAGTGCTGAGTCAGACTGGCAGTTAATGAGCTCATTTCTCGCTCGGTCGGTTTTGTTAAGCAGAGCTCCTTAAACCGAAGCGTCCGGACGATAAGCTGCAGCCGGAGCGTCGGCATCCGGGTTCCTCCGTCCAGGAAGGACGGCGGCAGACGAGGAAAGCTTTAGGTCTCTGCTGAATGGATTTATGAGGTTTTAAACTTAAACACAGCTGTGAGCCGAACATGTTATCTGTAATTACAACAGTTTTCTATAAAACTTACAGTAGGAGAAAAGGAACTGCTCAAAAAGTGGCTCGATAGGGTTTAGTTGCCAAAAGAGAAGTAAAAGTGAAAACCCCAAGAAGAAGAAGAGGGTGCAATTCAAGAGCTAACTTCGCTGCTCATATAGCAGAGAAACTGTTTGATTTAGTAAAATTCTTGATCTTGAAGTTGATTTATTTTTAATCCCGACTTTAAAAAAGTCTGCATTAGGTCTGGACCACAGATCACATCAAAGATGAGGTCAACGCTTGATGAATAAATCTGACTTTTGTGGAAAGTTTGGGATGTTAAAACAAAACTCTATTGTCTTAAATGATGCAGGTTGGCTGGGAACTTTTTGCTTTTAACGTCAAAATAAGTTTCAAAACTCTCAGCATCCTATGCAGAATTGAAGATGATATTTTAGTTCAGACAAACACCTGATTAAAAGGGGAAAAAAGGACGAGATTAAAAAAACAAAACTAGAAATTTCCACAAGGTCGCTGACCTCTGGAGTAAGGAAATACTTTCCTTACTCCAGAGGTCAGCGACCTTTCACAGTAAAACAGCCAATTGGACTCATTTTTTACTGATCTAAACTTAGAAGAACAAAAGCAAAAATACAAAAGAACATAGCATCTTTCAAAACTTGATTTGTTTTTATTATTTTTTTTTATGTTTGACAGAAGCTCAAACAACTTTTCAAAATAAAAGCTGCTCTGTGCCAAACTGGATCATCTCAGTGCAGCTCTGATCAGCTAGTAACTAATGTTGTTCAGCATAAGATAATATGTGCTTTTAATTCATAAAAGATCAAACTTTTTATCTCTATTAGTCTTAGTTTGTGGGCTTTGTTTATTTGTTTTCTTTGGATAGTTTTGGTTAGGAGGAGCTGCTGACTCAGACGGTCGACACGTCTGGGTCAGCAGTGTCATGACTTATTTTATATTTGGCTAATGATCCACCATGGACGGATCAAAGAGCCTCATGTGGATCTGGAGCTGCAGGTTGCAGACTTCTGCCTTACTCCTTTATGGAAATTACTGACAGTCAGATCCCTTCAGCACCACGGACAGCACCAGCAGAACTCCTGCTTTAATTAATCAGTGGGATTCCCGCGGTCCGCACTAGTTCCAAGTCGGCTGCTAGGCGCCCAGACATGTCGAGTAGGGGGATCAGGAGACCCCCATTTCAGTACAGAGGGGTGAAAGATCGGCAAATTTATTTACCCGTCACACTATACGGGAGTCGTGCATGAACCGTGCGTGATTATTTCTCCGTTAATATCCAAGTTATGAGTGATTCATGAGTCAGTTCAGTAATTTTAATGTCATGTGTGCCGAATACGCAAGATAAACGTTCTACATTGGAGGTTCATGAATGAAGAGTCTGTTAGACAGACGTGGAGCAGTCATGGAAAGGCTCAAATCTGCATATGCATCTTGCAAAAATCATGCACAATTGCATAAGATTTACATAGTTTTGGAAAAACTATGTTTATTTTTTATTTATTTAACCTTCATTTATCCAGGCAGGACAGATGAAGAACGGTTTCTCATGTTCACCTGTCCGAAGGGAAGATCTTTGAGAAAGAAAAACAGAAATATGTCAAATCTGGACGAGCTGAAGTATTTCTTAAAGGAACAAAACATCTTTAGCAGCTCAAAACCTGAATTCATGTAAAGACGCGTCAACCCAAACCCTCGACAGACATCTGCGCACATCGACGAACTCAAGAAACAGTTATGAATATCCACCGGAATCACCAAACGTCACATGTGCAAAATGTTTGTAGTGACTGTGGGAAACAACCTTGAACTTCTCACTTTAATTACATACGGATCACGGATAATCTGTGATCCACACGGATCACTAGCCACGGTTCGGACCACCCCCCTCCTGCCCCCGCCGCCCTGCGTACCTCGTGCACACATTATTAAAATGAAGTGTCTACCTCATGTACTCTACACCGTCTTTGTTTTAACAAGTTGCTTCTGGACGGTTCTCCAAAAGTCTGTAAACCTGAAGCTCCCGCCACGTGTGGGAGGAGCTTACGTCAAACACTTTTCTGGAACTCGTCATAGAGAAAGCGGATCCACAGAGATCAGGTTTATTGGAACGTGCCGTCGGGGGAAGGAGGTACGGCAAGCCAAAAGGGTCAAAAATAACCAGGAAAAGTGGGCGTGGCAGCGCCTCACCTGCACATGTACTACGGATAATAATCATTATTTAAAATATTTGAAGGTTTACACAGTTAGTTTCAATACTACAATTATACCAACAAACAATAAAAGTTTAATTCTAACTATTTCTCTTTTTGGGGGGGGTGACATGTTTTACATTTTGGTTTATGTTCAAAGATGTGTGAGGGGATATTTATGTTTTGAAGTATTTTAGATCATTTTCTCTAATATATGTTTTAAAGCTTTTGAACAAAGTAATTTTAAACTTTTATCGTCTTGTTTTCTCATGTTTTTTACTTTTTGCTGACCTGAAAATTGATCCAGTTTTTTTGTTTCTTTCTTCCTTCAAACTTTTGCCTATAAAGAAAAATGAGCAGTTTACTTTGTAAACAATATTTTATAACAAAGTAAAGTTTATACATAGTTCTGTTTTTACTGATATCTCCCATTTTAATCTGATCACTTAAGTCTTTGTGACCCAGTTTTTTAAATGCATGTTTTTTAATTACTTTATTCTTTTAAGCATCTTCAATGAAAATTTCCGATTTAGAAATAAATCCTTTTCTGAACTGCTCATTGTTGATGATGACATAGAAAAAAGCAAAAAACTAAACGTGAAAATTCCCTTTTTTTCTCTTTTTTTTCGTTTTTCACATGGAAGCTTAACGGATAACATTATTTTTTATAAGATAATAATAACAGAATAAAAACATAAATATATATGATGTGAAAGCTGCCTCCACACACAGAAGGCTAAAGTGTCGTCACGTTTCCAGTCGTATGAATCCATCTTGCAGATCAATTCCTCTGATTGCATCAGTTTGTTTAGACTCTACTGTCGTGCTAAAGCAGATTTTTATCAGGATCAGAAACTTGCTGGTTATGTAAGAATGTTGGAGCCAAACACAAAGCCTCGGCCTCCAGAAGTTTCTGTTCCCTCTGAGGACGGACGGAAGCGAGCGTGCGCTTTAATCAAATATGGATGAAAAAACGTCATTTCACAGTCAGACTTCAGGCTGGATTCTGTCAATGTTTTCCATCTCGTTATTGTTTGGTTGAACAGTGTTCTGGTAGAGTGTGAAGGTCCATCCTGGAGACACTTCAGTGTTTTTTGTCTCTCATTGATCTGCTGAAGTCTTTGGTCTACGTTTTCATCATGAAACAAAGAGAAACACGGTAAACATCTCCAGTCTGGCTCCAGACGGATCTTCAGATGGCGTCTGTTGTTTGGCTGTCAGAGCAGGAGGACGCCGTGACATTAGCCAGCTCTGCATCAATATCGCAGAGCGCCAGTCAGTGAAGCTAAAAGCGACCCGAGCTGCCCCAGCGTGAGATGCCTGCTGGGCTTTTTCCAGACGCTTCTGACCGCAGACCCCCCATCCTAAAGTCATCGGTGCGTGCACACGCCGCACGCCGCAGTCTGAACGGCTGCAGACCGATGCTGGTTCACGGTTCAGTTAAACCGCTCAGGTCATGAGGTCATCGGACTATGTGACTCAAGATGATGATGACATCATCTGCTGGGGGAATCTTACAAACATGGTCATTTCTGACCGTTTATCCTGAATTTATTTAGGTCAGGGGTCTCCAAACTTTATCTAGTGAGGGCCACATAACTGTTTTCTTCTCTGATGGGGGGGTGGGGGTCAGATTGTAGGCTAACAGAAGAAGTGTAACAATCACAGCCTAAACGTAAACATTTACAGTTTTCCATAAAGCCACACATAACCAAATGTTAGATAATTTATTTCTGTAATCTTCATGGAAAATTTAGAACTAAAACATTTTAAAAACTAGATACATAGCATTACCTGTGATAGATTAATAGCTGAAGATGCTTAAATTAATAACTAAAAACGCTGATAGCTGAAAACACTGAAGGTGATAGCTAGCTAAAAAATTAGCAAAGTGCTAAATTAGCCGAAAAAACTCAATTCTAAATTAGCCAAAACAGCTAACATGAAGCTGAGATATTAGCTAAATGCCAAATTATCCTATAAATCTGGTAAAATGTCTAATCTAGTCAGAACAGCTTGGGGGGCCGGGCCTTATGTGGAGGAGGGCCGGATCCGGCCCGGGGGCCGTAGTTTGGGCCCCTCTGATTTAGAGCAATGATGGAGCAAACTCCATCCTGAAAACTGTCATTTCCCAGGATTTTAAAGTTATTTCAGGTTTTTATTTAGACTCGGTTCCAAAAAAAGTATAAAAAAACACAATATTTTTAGTACATAATAACTTCAGGTTAGCTGCAGTTTTTAAATACTTAAATGACAGTTTTTTATTCATTTGTCATTCAGTTCTGTGATGCTGGAGCTGTGAGGAGGAAATTTAGTAAATAAATGAAGACAAAAAGTGTTTTTACTGAAAGTCCCAATATGACATTTTTTTAAATAAATAAAGTTTCCCAGTAGTGTTTTAATTATGAAGTTTTTAACCAAAATTCCAAAACTTAAATGTCATTTTCCTGTTGATCTAAAGTCTCTGTCAAAGGAGTCAAAAGGTCAAAGCTTTTCACCATTGGTCCTCATTAATTTAACCCTTTAACACCGTCAGTGACACTTAGACACAAAATCTTTAACGTAATCCACTGGAATGATGATAACGGTTGAAAAGTTACAGGAAATCAAAGAAATTAAACACTGGAGCTCCTGCGTTAAAAAATATCGCCAAAATGATGTCAATAAAGGGTTAAAAATGACTTTAAAGGAAACAAAATGATAGATTCAATGAATCTATTAAACATTTAGAATATTTAGTGTTTTCATTCATTTGTGGTTGGTTCATTTACTGCAGAGCTTCAGTTGCTCCTTTGAGACGATGACTCTGGGCTGGAATAACTTCTCGTCTCGCAGCGGTCGGCACTTCCAGACCTCGCCGTCAGGACGGTTCCCCAGATATTTCCCGCTCCACAATCTGTCCGCTCCCTTTGATCTGGCGGGGATTCGCCGTCTCCTCCATATGGATGAACCTCATCTGTGGGGACGGCCCACGCCGAAACCGTTGACGCGTCAGCGGGCTTTGTCTGTCAGGACGCCTCTGATGTCCTCTCAGACGCTCGTCGGTGTTGTTCTGATGTCGAACAAACTCCGGAGATAAAAATAACATCATTTAAGGAGGTCTGTTTGAAAAGGTTTTTCACGAAAGAAAAAGACGAAAACATGAGGAAAACATCAGACATCTTTTAAACATCAATAAAAATAATTATCCAAACTAGCATGCTACCTGCTAGCTCTAACCTCACCTGCGTAATATAGCTTAAAACATGCATAAATGAATATAATTTAAAAAATTAAAAATAAAAATGTTGGTCTTTTCTATGATTAGCTTTTTCTGTGGGAGTTTTTAATGTTTCCTCAGTAAAAAGGCAGGAAATTTAGGAGATTCAAGTACGGCAAACAGCTCTGGGTGAGGCAGCTGTAGCCCCGCCTCCCTAGCGCCGCACACTGTACCTGCAGTGGACGCACGCGCTGTATTGTTTCGGTCATTCATCATCATAAAAGACGCTTTATTTTAAAATTAGCTTATCTCTCGCCTCGTGTCTGATTACGTTGGTTCCAGTTTGTGACTCATTTACTCTTTTTATCTGCTAAAAATGTGCTTTAAAAACACTGTGAGGCAGACAGTCCACCTGCTGCACCGCAGTACACATGCCACAAGGCAGAGGGCGCTGGTGAGCCCAGAGAATGTATGTGACACCGCAGCTAAAGAATCATAGCAGGAGCTAAACAAGTGCAGCCGTCCAGTTACTCTTTAATGTTAACATCAATTTCTAAATGGAGGATTTTGTTTTCAAACCCCTAAACTCCAGAATGTGTTTAGACTCGTCGTTGGTAGAGAACTCAATCAAATGTTGAATAAGCTGCTCTGTCGGGTTCATATGTCTGTAAATCTGACTGATGACGTCAGAGCCTCACCAGCTGTGAACCTCACCTCACATCACTGCTTCCCAGCCGGATTTCTGTCATTAAAATGTGATTCCTGGCCTGTGACGATTCCTCTGATCAGATTATTATGTTGTCACATTGCGTCCACTTCTGAGGTTGTTTGGGTTCTTCTTCAACCTCATCTGTTCTTCGCTCAGGAAGGCTCAGTAATGGTGCACGTCTGTCACGCCGTACGTCACGTGAGGACCAATCCAGTGATAGATATCAATGGTGTTTATATTTATCTTGAGGGAAAATTCAAGATGGCGGCCTCTTCCTAAGGTCAAAGGTCAACAAAACTTTGGTTGTGGTTGAAAAAATGCAAAATTTCACCTTTTGCTAAAAAAAACATCAGCTTAGCTGAAGTTTCTTTGGTTGTGATGTCATCATTTGGAGGGGGGGGTCGGGGTCACTAAGGCCTCATTTTCCCGGGGACGTCGAGTGTGTACATTTTTGTGAGTTTTGAGTTTGGGGATGTGATGTTTTTTGCTCAGAGGTGGAGAAAGGAGGAAGAAAAGTGGAAATAATCGACTCAGAAATGCTGCTGCTGAGGGCCAGAATAAACTCTGGATTTGAGATAATTTCATTATTTTATTTTCATTTAACCTTCATTTGACCAGGAAATCCCATTGAGCTTAGATCTCGTTTTCCAGGGAAACCTGAAAGAAAAAATCCTAAAACGTTTGAACTTCATCAATAGTTCCTCTTAGATGTAAAATAAAGAACCTCTCTGAGCGTTGACCTCTTTTGTCTTGTAAAGTACATTTTATGAGAATGAACAGAATTATTCTGACGGCTCAGGTTCGTTTCCTGTCTTGTTTTGTGTTGTTTTTTCATTGTTTTTGCTGACTCGGACCTTTTCTGAGGCGCAGAAGCGTCTTTGCTCTCTTGCAGCTCTCGTCCTGCTTAGACATTCGGTGTTTCTGCCTTCAGACTCGAACTGCTGTCGCAGAAAAGGATGTAAGGATGAAGCGGGGAAGAAAAGACAAGCAGGTTCTGGTTCTGGAACATTTGACTCAGCATTTCTGGATCAGAACTAGAAGCTCTGCTTCATTTATGAGGTTTCACACAGCAGCGTTTGGACTCTCAAAGCTGCTCAGACTGAGTCTCATCATTGAAAATCCCACTCTGATCATCTTTTTATCTATTCTAAAACCGTTCATCTTTTAATAAAGCTGATGCTGTTTTAGCCAAAATCAGAAGCCTGTGTCGTTTTCTAGGACGTAGTTTCTGCAGAGCAGCAGGAGTTTATTAGAAATTCACCTCTGAATGTGGGCGGGACTGCTGGTAAGAGCATCCCCGCCCCCCTTCCTGTTGCTAAAAGCTTGTGTATTTTCTATCACAAAAGCGATCTTTTCAAGCTGCCTCTTTTCTTCTGCTGCTGATTCACAACAATTTCCATAAAGACATAATCAGAAATGCAGTTTTAATTGAGATTTTCATTACAAATGTCCTCCTTCATCAGTAGAAATGCTACAAAAACATGTGAAAAACACCCAAAATATGGAGCCAAATTGAGGCCATAAAGATTTGAAATCCAAATAAATAATTTTGGAAAAAATATTTATGTTTTGGCCAAAAAAAGTAAAATGTCCAAAACTTTTTGCTATTCTAAAATAAATGTAATTATTTTCAGCTTCAAATTTTCTGATTTTTAGGTTTAAAAACTCAAAATTTCAATTTCAAAACTTTTGAAGCGCGTTGGGGCGGGGCTAACACGCTGATCTAGCTCGTTCAAAACGCAATCTTATTATGCTGATAGTGAAAAAAAAGTTTTAAAATTCAAACCTAAAAATCAGAATAGTTGAAGCTGAAAAAAAATAAGTTTATTTTAGAATTACAAAAAGTTTTTGGATATTTTGCTGTTTTTTAGGCCAAACACCAATGCTTTTTTCAAAATGTTTTATTTGGGTTTCAAAAATTTAAGAACCCAAAAAAACTCCATACTAAATCAGACATTTTTTAATCTTGTAAAACCCGCGAGACTAAAGAATCGACACAAAGAGGGAACTGTTTTGGACAACAAATATCAGTTTCTAGTGTGACACGTTTCTGGATTAACAATGTTAGCTTATAGGATGCAAAAAGAAAAAAGTACCGTCTTTACCCACATTCTTACGTTTGATCTACACATATCAAACATATTGATTCTGTATCATATAGAATATTAACAACAAATTTAGCATTCATTAAAAACATGAACAATAGATGAGCTATTCTCACCATAGAGTTTGGGGAAATTAGCAAACTTTTCCTGACAAAAATGTTTTTGAGATTTTGAAATGAGCAGGAAAGGCCCTCTACTGCCTCTAGTGGAAAGATGATGAATTACATAACATGGACCAAGTTTGGGTTTTTAAGGATCGTTTGGATCATGCTGATGGTTTAGGGGTCTCAGAAATGCGTTCATCAAGTAGGATGTAAATGATTATCATCCAGTATTCAAGTGAAAGTCTGGAGGATCCTTTTGGACACATTTCCAGGGGGAATTCTAATGTTTAGTGTGGTAGAAGGATCTTTTCTGTCCTAAAATGATGCCACTACTCCAACAATTTTACCTGTGAAGAGACGCGGTTCTGAACTGAGGAAGAGTTCAGAAGCATCAGTTCTCCTCAGACTGATGTTTGATGGAATTGATCAAAGTTTAGATCCAGGAATCTAAAAAAAGAGACAAATGAATCTCCACTTCTGTTGACACAGAGAGCGTCTTCTGTTTCTGTAGAATCACCTGAACTTCACTGTTTTTGAGATTTAATTTTATTTCACAATCTTGGATAAATCTTTTACCTTGATGATGTAATGGTCATAAAATAAAATTTTATTTATATTTTCTTCAAATCTGGCTTTGATCTTTGTTATTTTTTAACAGTTGGTTGCAGATCTTTGCAGATCGGCCGGTTTTCTCTTCTTTAAGCTCACTCATGATGAATATCAGCTCCTTAAAAACATGTTGTTTGTGTTTTTAACTCAGTTGTTAATTTATTTGTGATGTTTTTGTAAATAAACATAATTTTCCAACTTTTCCTGATGATTTACTCTGTTTTACAGGTGAGCCGTGCAAGTTTGATCCAAACTTCAAGGGCCCGGTTCAGAACAGGTACTCACTTTTATTTAGTTTTTCGACTGGATAAAGTTTTCTGAATCCGATCCAGTTTGATGTGAACCGCGTGAAAACGTCTCCTCATGAGGTGACAGAACGGTGACCTTCTGCTTTGATGTTAGACGGTCTTCATGATGGTCTGTTGGGTCCAGATGAACAGACTGGCTGTTACTCATCGTCAGCCTCGTGCACATCCTCACATGCATCACCTAAACGTGTGGGGAGAGTCATTCGGTGACGCGATCGCCGCCAAATGTTGTTCGGCTGTGAGGTGGGTCATCAGTCAGTCAGCGGACTGAATGTTTCCTGATGACCGCCTCAACAGGCTGCCGCTACAGAACCGGCCTGATGAGAGAAAGTGGGAAAACGTCGAGTTTCACCAGATTTTATTCACAATCTGAGTTCAAAATGACTGATGGGAATCTAATGACCCAGCATTCTAGCAGCATTTAAACGCATCACTTATGGACAAATCTTGGAGACATGAAGCTGTTGTGGTTTTAAGTTATTTATGCGTAAGTTGTATTTTGAATTTTTTTTTTTTTATTTCTTAATTTTTGTACTTATGCTTAAAATGTACATATCAAAAATTACGCGCACACAAATCGGGGTGAGTTTATTTTCCCTCCATATTAAATAATTTGGAATGAATGTTGTTAATGGTTTACTTTGTTTATAGAGGCAGCTTTCAATCCAGGCTCACATTTATGACTCACTCAACATTTTGTTTAGATTCTGGAATAAATGCATGATTACTTAAAAAAAACAAAACATTAAATTGATGATTTTTTTTCTTTCCTCTGAAGGACAAATATTGATTTACATCAGGGGGCCAAAATCCAAACACACTTGAGGTCGCGGGCTGAACAGGATAAACTTTTATTGAACACTCGATAACTACATTTTTAAAACTTTAAAACTGTAAGTTTTGAACATAATTATGAACTAGATATATAGCATTACCTGTGATAATGCTAGTGTGAATGATGGAAGATGAATTTGGCCGTGAAGATGCTGAAGTTGATAGCCGGCTAAAATATTAGCTAAATTCCAAATTAGCCTAAAAAACTAAAATAAAAAAACAGGTTACCCAAAACAGCTAGCATGTAGCTGAAATATTAGCGAAACTCCAAAATAGCTGAAAAAATCTTAGTAAATACCAAAATAAAGCTAGCAGAATGCAGATTTTTAAAACGTTAAAACTGTAACTTTTCATCATAATTCTGAATAATAAAAAGGCAGGAATATTATTCCAGAATAAATCAACTTAAACCTTAAATAACTTTCAATATTTTACTCTCCATAAAAATGTATTTTGCCAGAATTCTATAATGAGCTCAAGATAACATCGGGTCATTAATAAAATAAAATAAAATGATCTGGAGGGCCGGATAGGATTACCCGGAGGGCCGGATCCGGCCCCCGGGCCTTGACTTTGACATATGTGGAAAAGAGAATCCTGTCGCTCCTCTGTGACCCTCCACGGACCGGACCACCCAAAAGCCCACAGAACCTGTACGGGTCACCCCCCATGGAGGTGGATGTAACCACAGCTTTAGTGAAACTTTTTGTTGAGCATTTTTGCTCCATGAAAACTCCAGTTAATGAGCAGACTTTCTGTTTTTTACAAATGTTTGTGAGGATGCCATAGCAGTTTTGTGTTTTCCTCCCACGCCCAGATGAGGATGTTTTACCGTTCTGGATGAACGCTGCAGAACTCGCTTGTCTCACCTGTCAGAGCTGCCAGGAGTTCATCATTCACATTCAGCTGTTAGGGGGGGTCCATACAGATAGGATTCTTTCCAGCCAGATCAGGAAAGTCCTTTTCCTGACTTTGGCAGCCTCCGTTTGATGCTTTGAAGGTGACTTTGTTTCACTTCTCCGCTGCTGTGTTTACACTCCTCCTCTGATCATGTGACCCGGTGAGGGCGTGGGCAGTCCAAGCAGGAAAGATGAACGTTCAGAACAGACGGTTAGAGTGTGGAATGAAGTCCGTTCCATGTCCAGTAACTTATTTACCAACAGGAGGAAGAAGGATTTAAAGATTGAGAAAACTGCTGTCGCCATGGCAACCCGCTGCTTTGAATAAAGTGAAGTTAAGCAGCCGTGCTGCTGGAACGGTAGAAGGTCGTGTTTTGGTGCAGCCGTCCTGAAGACACCGAGCTGCCACCGATCCTTCATGGTCAGAGTGATGCTTAAAAACGCAGATTTTATTGTTGTGGAGTTACCTTCACACCTCGGGCTCCATCTTATGAGCTCTGTGGCTGATCCAGTCGTCCTCATAGTAGCTGGTCAATCATGACGGTGCAGACTGAAGAACATCTGCACAACTTCTCCAGGAAAACTGGTGCAATTCTTCAAAGATGATGAAAAGGATTCCCTTTAGGATCTCTGAGTTTCCTTTGACTTCAGCTTTAAAAACTGCAGACTGAAATCTCAAGCCTGTGATCCAGGAAACCATGTGCTGATCTTCCCTGATGAGACCAACGGAGCTCTAAAGTCTTTTTTATTTTGAGGAGGAAGAGCTTTCCTCAGGAAGAAGTGAGGATATGGAGAGAAATAAGTATCACCCCGATTTATGCGTAATTTTTGATTTGTAACTCATATAATACATTTTGTGCATAAGTACAAAAATTACAAAGTAAAAAAAAAAATACAAAATGCAATTTACA
This sequence comes from Oryzias melastigma, assembly GCF_002922805.2. Classification (NCBI taxonomy): domain Eukaryota; kingdom Metazoa; phylum Chordata; class Actinopteri; order Beloniformes; family Adrianichthyidae; genus Oryzias; species Oryzias melastigma. The sequence continues at coordinate 4,231,340 of NC_050515.1, forward strand.
CAAGCACAAATTAAAATTACACCAGCTTGAAACTAATTACACACATAAATCTTTAAAAATTACGCACGAATCACCTCTGACGCACACAAAATCTCAGCTACGCATGGATCAATGGTGAGACTCTTCACGTCTCAAAGATTCATCCGTAAATGATGCGTTCAAGTACTACTAGAATGAACATTCATCAGAGTTTTGTTGTCAACCGCTTTGAACTTAGATTGTGAATAATATCTTGACATTTTCCACAGATATGCTCGATAATTAAAATAAAAAAATGTCTAAATAAGCGTTTTAACAGCATTTTTCCCTTTAAAAATATAAATATGGCCCAGAACTTCCTTGACAGCACCTCCGACACAGAGCTCTGTCCCAAGAGCTGGTCACAGTCACGCAGACAGAAGGCGGCGGCGGCCGGTGGGCTGATCAAGCATCTCTGTCCTGTGGGTGCTTAGAGGGCCTCGCGCCACAATCACCGCATTCTGCCGCCACGTTCGCCATGGGGAAGTCAGACCACAACAAGCACAGCACCATGCAGCGGCCACAGGAGGGGGGCCACTAGCAAGTAGTCCACCCCCCGTAGGATGAGTGTTTTAAAAAGATTTATTTAGACTTTTCTATAATAATTATTAGGTATATCAGTTTAAGAAAGTGGGAAAATGTCAAGTTTCACCAGATAAAATTCACAATCTAAGTTTAAAATGGCGGATAAGAAAACTCTGATGACCCAGCATTCTATTAGTACTTGAAAACATCACTTACGGACGAATTTGTGACACGTGAAAACAGTCTCACCAAAGATTTGTGCATAACTGAGGTTTTGTGTGTCTGTTAGAAGTGATTTGTGTGTAACTTTTAAAGATTTACGTGTGAAATTTGTTTCATTGTAATTTGTGCATGTGTAAATAGTATTTTGCATTTTTTAAAGTTGTAATTTTTTTTACCTCTGCACAAAACATATTAAACCATCAACAATGACTTCCTGATTTCGCAATACAGAATGTCATGTTTAAATTTAAGTTTGACATGCATTCCAGATTCCGCCACTAGACGGTCGAGTGGTTATGGCTGCGGACTCACATTCAGAAGGTCATGGGTTCGAATCCGGCTCAGGAATAGTCCACATTAAAAACTTCTTTTTACTTTTAAATTTTATTTTTACCTCACAACTGTTCAATGCAGGTGAAAGAAATATTTTTAACACAGACACATGCCTTTAAACCATCAACAATGACTTCCTGATTTCGCAATACAG
>NC_050515.1:4237329-4255339 GCF_002922805.2 Oryzias melastigma
GTTACAAATCAAAAATTAGGTAAGCACAAATCAGAGTGAGTCTATTTTCTCTCCATATGAGGAACACTTCTGGAAACTAAAATGCGGCGTTTAAAAAAAGCTCTGCTGCAGTCGGAGGGAAACTTCAAACGACGATGGTTGTACCTGCGGGACAGAAACCCCCAGAGGCGGGGGGGGGGTTCAGCGTTCAGGCGCTCATCAGAACGTTGGTGAAAGTGTTTCTCTGGAGGCTCAGGAACCATAAATCTTGACTTTCTTCCCTAAAGGAGATAAATTCCTGACTTTCTCCTCTAAAGGAGGCGAAATCTTGTCTTTCTCCTCTAAAGGAGGCAGTTCCTGACTTTCTCCTCTAAAGGAGGCGAAATCTAGACATTCTCCTCTAAAGGAGGCGAAATCTTGTCTTTCTCCTCTAAAGGAGGCGAAATCTTGACTTTCTCCTCTAAAGGAGGCGAATTCCCGACTTTCTCCTCTAAAGGAGGAGAAATCTTGTCTTTCTCCTCTAAAGGAGGTGAATTCCTGACTTTCTCCTCTAAAGAAGGCGTAATCCAGACATTCTCCTTTAAAGGAGGCGAAATCCAGACATTCTCCTCTAAAGGAGGCGAATTCCCGACTTTCTCCTCTAAAGGAGGCGAATTCCTGACTCTCTCCTATAAAGGAGGCGAAATCTTGACTTTCTCTTCTAAAGGAGGTGAATTCCTGACTTTCTCCTCTAAAGGAGGCGAAATCCAGACATTCTCCTCTAAAGGAGGCGAATTCCCGACTTTCTCCTCTAAAGGAGGTGAATTCCTGACTTTCTCCTCTAAAGGAGGCGAAATCTTGTCTTTCTCCTCTAAAGGAGGTGAAATCCAGACATTCTCCTTTAAAGGGGGCAAATTCCTGACTTTCTCCTCTAAAGGAGGCGAAATCTTGACTTTCTCCTCTAAAGGAGGCGAATTCCGGACTTTCTCCTCTAAATGAGGCAAATTCCTGACTTTCTCCTCTAAAGGAGGCGAAATCTTGTCTTTCTCCTCTAAAGGAGGCGAATTCCCGACTTTCTCCTCTAAAGGAGGCGAATTCCAGACATTCTCCTCTAAAGGAGGCGAATTCCTTACTTTCTCCTCTAAAGGAGGCGAATTCCAGACATTCCCCTCTAAAGGAGGCGAATTCCTGACTTTCTCCTCTAAAGGAGGCGAATTCCTTGCTTTCTTCTCTAAAGGAGGCGAAATCTTGACTTTCTCCTCTAAAGGAGGCGAATTCCTGACTTTCTCCTCTAAAGGAGGCAACTTCCTGACTTTCTCCTCTAAAGGAGGCGAAATCTTGACTTTCTCTTCTAATGGAGGTAACATCTTGACTTTCTCCTATAAAGGAGGCGACTTCCTGACTTTCTCCTCTAAAGGAGGCGAAATCTCGTCTTTCTCCTTCCTGACTTTCTCCTCCAAAGGAGGCGAAATCTTGTCTTTCTCCTCTAAAGGAGGCGAATTCCTGACTTTCTCCTCTAAAGAGGCAAAATTTTGACTTTCTCCTCTAAAGGAGGCGAAATCCAGACATTCTCCTCTAAAGGAGGCGAATTCCTGTCCTTCTCCTCTAAAGGAGGCGGAATCTTGTCTTTCTCCTCTAAAGGAGGTGAATTCCTGACTTTCTCCTCTTTACCTTTCATTCCAGGAGCTGCACTGATGCGTTCTGGTGTGCTTTCTTCGTCAGCCTCATCCTTGGCTACATCGCGATGGGCGCCGTAGGTAAGTCCACCACATTACACCTGATTACATCACTGAAGTCTGCTGTGATGGAGACGTATAGAACACATACAGCAGCGCCGACATAACAACCATAACAGGCGACAGTAGAGCTGCTCGAAGTATGTAGTAAAACATGGACCTTCGGAAGTTTACATGTAGATCATCTCAGAGCAGATTTTATTTATGTTTTTTTAAACAGGAAAAACCAATAAACATCTGCCCATACAGTGACGTAAATATACCGGATTATAGCAATAATACTCATTTACATCCTTAGTGTTGTAGACGGGATAAAACAAGAGGGTGTTAATCACATTCACCCGTTTGGGTTCTGCAGGTTTTTGGGTTGTCCAGGTCTGTAGAGGGTCATAAAAGTGCAGCATAATCTTAAAAGGAATGCAAGTTTGTCTTAGGTGTTTGTCCCACGGCTTCTCTGAATCCCTCCAATCGTAGGGCATTTGAAGGGCAGTCTTGTCGAATGTTGTTATGTAATTCTGAGTGCTGGCAGCTCCACGCCAACGTAGTTCACTGCCGACTATTGATGACATCATCGAGTGAGAGTAACGTCCAAATTTGAAGATTATTTTTCTTTATTTGGAGGGCTATTTGTAGCGGGAGGGGAATCACATTATTAACTTGTCACACATTGACATTTGGTTAAGGACCATTTTACGTTTTGGGTGTCCCCCAACTCGTCATTTTTGGACGTGCAGCAAACCGAAGCTGGCCCAATACTGGGACGCGGGGCGCACTGGTACCCTAACCTGGTACCTGTTCACGTCTGGTACCGTGTCTGGGCCCGGTTGGAGTCTGTTGCCAGGTTTAGGTACCGGTACTGGGTTTGGGTATTGCTTCTGGATACGTCTCTAGGACCAGTCTGCATCCAGTCCGCATCCAGTACCACATCCGGTACCACATCCTGAGGTATTGCTTCTGGATACGTCTCTAGGACCAGTCTGCATCCAGTCCGCATCCAGTACCACATCCGGTACCACATCCTGAGGGTTGCAGACTCTTGATTTTATGAACAGCCATCACGTCAAAAACCGTCGAGTTGGGGACACCCAAAAAGCAAATTTTTGACTGATAGTGGTCCTTAACTAAACGTCAATATGTGGCGACTTGGGGATGAGAATGTGTTGCACTGAGAAGAATTCAGATTCAGCCTTACAGTTCGCTTGAAGCTCGTACGGCCACCTCAAAGAACGTCAGGAGAGTGGAACGTACCATTGTCATGAGTGTGTGTATTATTATTGAGAGATTTCTGAGTACCATCATATTGCAAGCAAAAGTCACAGTTTGAGATCAAAATTTCCTATATTGCAAACAAAGTCTAAAGTTTTAAGAATACAACTTCATAATTTGCTAATTAAATATTTGCTTTAAAGTAAAATTAGCGGAGTAACAAAAAATGGCATCAATATGGTTTCTATTCAACCATACAGTTCTGATCCAGATTCCAGGAAAACAAAGACGTTCATGGATCTATTTGTCTGCATCAGAACGGGGCGGAGCCGCGAGACTGTAGCCCCGCCCAGTGTAGAGTTTCTGTTTCAACTACAGACATTCTCAAACTGCTTTTTTTCATCTGCTCCTGAGTCAAACCAGTTTAAATAAAAAAAAAACAAAAAACTCTTTTCTTCGTATTTCATTGCATCATCAGGATCTGGAACGTTGATGTGTTCTTTGTCAGTCCGCTGTTTGAGCTGCTGTGCTGGTGGTGTTGCTCTGATATCCTGGAATGATCGATGCGTTACTCGGATTAAATCTTCATAAAAGACTTTCGGTGTACATTATTGCTTTTTAAATCTATATTTAAGTCTGTATTTAGCATGTCAGATCTCACCTCACCACAGTTTGGCTCCTACATTTGTAGTTTTAGCTTCTCTGACACGTTTTTATTCAGCTGTGAGAAAATGATGTTGGTTTTTCCAGCCTGGATCCACGGGGACCCCCGGAAACTCGTTTATCCGACCGACAGCCAAGGACAGTTCTGTGGCCAAGGGAACTCCTCAAATGCGTGAGTGGAAATCCTCCGAATATCTTTTAGAAATGTGGTCAGTTTTAGTTCAGCTTCACATTGGTTTTCATGCAGTTTCACGGCGTACAGATATCGGGGTTGACCTGTGGTTTCAGCGCACAAACCGCACCAATGTCTCCTCTGCACTGAAAAAACTGAAATATTGAAGCAATTAACAAAAGTTGTTGTATTTAAAATTATTAGTTTTCATCTAATTAAACATTTGAGTTGATGGTTTAGTCAATTATAAAATTTTATTTATATAATCACTAATTTTTTAACATTTAACTAACTGCAGAGCTTTAGTTAATGGATACACTTTTTGCAGTCCATGATCAGTTTTCTAAGTTCTGTGAATCAGAGGGAACGCCATCCATACGTCACGACCAAATCCAAGATCCTAAATGGTCAAAGTTTGACCTGATACGTCCAATTTTTGAATGCAGGGTCGGAAAAACTTTTGTAAAAACTTGTGCACCTATGCATGAATGTGTTTTGATCGCCTGAAATGTGCACATGTGCACGTTAACGTAGACTTTGATCAGAAGAAGCTGCTGCAACGCTTGTTTCTGAGGGGGGCGTGAACATCACTTCAGGCCCGTCTCCACACTTGGCCCGGTCCCACACACTATCAGAAACTTTTTTTTTTTATTTTCTTTCTCAATCTGGCCGATGGAGACCCACATAGAACGTGACTTTTTATTCCACACCTCTGCAGTCTGAACGATGACGGGAAAGGTTTATTTTTTATCGGTTTAATAGTCATTCACTGCGTACACATTAATTGCGTACGTTTTTTTGTGGACGTCTATAGCTCTTTAGCTCTTTTAGCTATTAAAATATTTAGCTCATTTTATGCCTGCTTTGTCGACGGTTTTGGTAATTACTAAGGATTTCAAGGCTATTTTGGGGTTTAGCTAATATTTTAGCCACATGCTAGCTGTTTTGGCTAACTTAGGATTTTTCAATTTTTTAGGCTATTCTGGAATTTTGTTAATATTTTAGCTACATGCTGGATGTTTTGGCTAATTTAGGATTTTTTTCTTTTTGTTTGGCTAATTTGGTATTTTGTTAATATTTTAGCTAGCTATCAGCTATTAGCTTTAGCCATTTCAGCTATAAATCTCAGCGTTTTCAGCTATTAGCTTCAGCGTTTTTAGTTGTCAATTTTAGCATCTTCATCTATCAGCACCAGCATTTTCAGCGGCCACATTCAGCTTACAGCATTCATCACCGCAGTTAATGCTATATATCTAGTTTTTAAAATGTTTTAGCTTTTTTTCTATGAAGATTACAGAAATGAATTGTTTGAAATTTGGCTATGTGGGTCTTTCTGGAAGACAGAAAATATTTACGTTTAGGCTGTGATTATTACACTTTTTCTGTTAGCCTACAAGCCGACCCGGCCCCCCATTAAAGAAGAACACAGTTATACTGCCCTCACAAGTAAAATTTGGGAACCCCTTCTTTAAACGGATTCAGATGCCATGAGTCTGTCCTTCACTGAAATCTCTCCGTCTTTCTGTCTTCACAGAAACAAAGCCATATTGTTCTACTTCAACATGCTTAAATGTGCCAGTCCCACCGTCTTAATCGACCTGCAGTGCCCGACCACCCAGGTGAGAGCCTGACGGCTGCATCCAGCTCGCTGCGGACCTGATCGGACTGACGGACTCTGTTCTCCCACAGCTCTGCGTCTCCAAGTGCCCGGACAGGTTCCTCACTCTTTTGGATGCCAGGAACTCCAACAGCTGGAAATATTACCGACAGTTCTGCAAGCCTGGCTTTGAGCTGGGCAGGAAGGTGAGGATGCTTCTCTGCTTTTGAGACATTAATGAGGTTTTCTTTCATTTTTCTCAGGAAATTAAGTTTAGATTCCATCTAAAGGTTTAGTCTGGAGTCTTCCTAGCTGAGCAGATGATTGAAATGAGCTTTGCTCATCAGCTTTGCTCAGCTGGCAGCAGGTCAGCGTCTCTGACGTTAGCATGAAGTCTGGGCTGTTGAGTGGGAGCTCCTCACAGCTCAGTCATGCTGTTGAACTGAATCACACTTCCTGTCTTCTATGAAGATGAAAACTCAAGCAACAGCCAGAAAAACTACATTTGGTTTCTTTTGTGTGGTTTGAAGAAATTGTCAAACATTTAATTTCTTTACATTTTCTCTTCATAAATTGAAGACAAAGTGTCACTCCGATCATCTTCTGATCTGTTTTCAAAGTGTTTCCAATTGAACTAGATATATAGCAATACCTGTGATGATAATAGTGTGAATGCTGGAAGCTGAATTTGACCGCTGAAGATGTTGAAGCTGATAGCAGAAAACAATGAAGCTGAAAACTATCTTTTGGTGCAGAAAGTTACTCTGCATTCATGTGTTGTTGGAAAACAACAAATATTCCGACATTTGTTTGTGTTTTCTCAGTCAAACTGTCATTTTCCGATCATTCCAATCTGCAGCATTTCTCTAAGTTTGCGGCTTTTCAACCCATCAGTGAAAATAACAGATCCTAACTGATTCTGTTATTTCTTTCTGTAATAAGGTGGATTACTGAAACACTCCCAGCATCTGGTCCCGGTCCGGACCCACTGACAAATTTTAGAACCTTCGTGGCCCACGAGTTTAAAGTTTTCCCTGCTTTAGAACGTAAAGTGTTGCTGAACTTTAAGGATGGAAAGACTGTGGAGAACATTTTCAGGATTCATAGTTAAATGATCCAAAACGACAGAGATGTTGCGGTTTGGTTTCCTGCTGAAGTTAACCAGGACGTTGACAGAAAAAATGTGTTTAAAGTGACAAACAGCTTTTGTTTCCATTTAAATTTTTGTGTTTTTATCAGTTTTATTGGTTCTTTTGTTCAAAATAAAAGTATAAATGATGGAGATTTAATACAGATCAGTTTAATTTAATACATCCAGTAAAAAAACATAAAATCTGTAAATTTCATCTGTTTTTTTGGTCTTCTGTTTCCATCGTAGTCGGTTGCAGAGGTCATTCGAGACGAAGACTGTCCGTCCATGATTGTTCCCAGCAGACCCTGTAAGTGGATCTGCTGTTTGTGCGACACGCAACTCACTGTTTGCCTCACAAACCTGAAAACACAACAACAAATGTGTTTCAGTTCTTCAGCGGTGCTTCCCTGATCTCAGCAGAAGAAACGGGGTCTGGACTGTAGCCAACCAGACCGTCTTCAAAGACGGAGACAACAACCGGAGAAGTATCGACGACCTGAAGGAGGCGGCCAGGTGAGAGTGGGCGGGTCTAACGCTCAGGTCTGTGGAAACACAACAACATTCATCTGAAAGACGGATTCTTTTAAATCTGGAGCTGAACAAACACCAAAACTTTCTCCACTGAAATCCAGGTTTTTGTCTTATTACTTTTCTTTTGTTTTATGTCCAGGTCTTGGGTTAAAGCTCAGATGTTTCTTTGTGTCCTCACACTTTAAAATAATTTTAACAAAGCTATTAATTCATTCAAACCAATGATCTGACATTTTAGATGAATCCAGATCTTTATGGATGACATTTGAATTTTTTTAACCTTTTTTCAGAAATTGAAAAATGATTGATTTGAGTTTTGATTGATAAATAAAATCTATTAAGATTAAAATATTAACTTAAAAACTTTTTTGTTTACTTTTCTCCAATTAATAAATAGGGTTGAAAACAAAGAAAAAATATTTATTTACCTTCAGTGTTTCTTATTTACTCTTTTTGTAGATTACTGATTTTGACACAGTAATCTGCTGCCCCCTGGTGGCGTATGCGTGTACTGTTTCTATTTTCTTGATGTTTATATATTAAGTCTATAGTTTGTACTTTATTTATTTTACAGGTTTTCTGTTTTAAAGAGCAGGAAAATGACTTTTCCTAGAACATCTTCGATTTCTGCTTTGATAAAGTATTTTTGGTTTGACTGAATAGATTTTATTGATGCTAAAACTCCTGCAGTTTGTTTCAGTTCTAACATGTAATAGTTCAAATCAATAAATCAATAAAATAGTTGCTGAAAATAGGATTTAATTTAATGTTTTTATTACCTGGTTCTGCTGTTCAGGTACATGTTTGTGAGATTCATTAACGCAACATAAAACACAAGATTTCAGTCAAACTTAGTTTAGTTTAACGATTAAAAAACAGAAAAATAACTTCTAGAAGTTTATAAAGAATCTAGTAAATTGTTGTTTTGAAAATGTTTTTATTTGTATTTGCTCAGCAATAGTCTGGGTTTGAAACCAACAGATGTGAATGTAATATTTAATTTGTTTTTTTTTCATTTAGTTTATTTTAAATTTAATTCTGCATTTATTTATTTTATTTTATTATTTATTGTTATTTATTTGTCTTTTCCTTCTCGTCTTCGTTCTTCTCTCCTCGTGGCAGAAGCATCGCCGGCCTGTTGAATGTCAGAGACGTGGGAATGCAGATCATGGAGGATTATGCAAACTCCTGGAAATGGATCCTCATGTAAGCAGGACTTCAACTTTTCAGCAGAATGAACATCAAGTCACTTAAAATATTATGATTTATGTTTGATTTCATTGTTTTTGTGGGATTTATGAGTCAAATTTGATCCTGTTTGTGGTTCATAAAGTTTTATTAGTGACTCTTTTAAACTCAGTTCAGATAAATGAGAACATTCGTTTGTTAAATGATGAAATTTGACTCTTAAACCAAACAGAGTTCCTGAATTCAAAGTGAAATCTGTGCCAAACATTTCTAGCATCAAACGAGCTTTTTGTCCCTGGAGGAGAAACACTCAGCTGCTGTCAGAATTCCCGTTTGTATCCGGTATCGGATTTTAAAAACATAAATCAGAACAATCACCTTTTATAAAAGAAAAGTCACAAACTGAATTCAATAAATAGATGTTTGAAAAGCGGAAAGGCAGAAGCAAATCCTTATTTCAGCCTTTCTCTTTGTCTTTTTTCCAGTAACTTAAATAATTCACAACATATAAATCTAAACAAAACTACAATGTTACGGTAAATTTCAATTTTTACTCTTTTCACATGTAAATCCCATAAATTATCATCTTCAAACAAAAATGGTTTCAATTATAATTTATATTCTTCCATCTTATTTTTGACAAAAGCTTCTCTTTCATTTTGATTGTTAATAGTTTGATGTCCAAACATTGTTTGTATTGATTTTCATGATTGTTCCACAGTTTAATTCCTCACACTGACGCACACAGAATCACCCTAATGGTTGGAATTATTGATTAAAAAACCAAATCCCCTCAGTGAGTAATCTCTGTCCGTGTCTAAATCGTTCTGCTTCTCCAGAAGATCTTCTTAAAATAACACACAGCTGAAATCTAGAGGATTTTTACATAAAATAAAATCCTAGAAATGCAGAAAAAGATTCAATCTTCTGTTTTCAGATGATTCACAAATGAAACAAATAAGTAAAATGTTGATTTTTAGACAAAAAAAAGATTAAGAAACAAATGTTCAGTCTGTCATGAACGTTTATTGTCAAAATGACTCATTTTAAACTGAGGAAGACCCCGCCCACACACACAGCTAAAAGAGGCGTTTCCGTTCACGCCGTCTGCGGCGCCGAGCCCCCAGAACCTGCAGCCTCCTCACCGTTCCCGTTTGTCCTGCAGAGGTCTGGCTCTGGCCACCGCCGTCAGTCTGCTCTTCATCCTCCTGCTCCGCTTCACCGCCTTCCTGATGGTGTGGACCGTCATCGCGTGCGTCGTCTCGGCGCTGGGCTACGGTGAGCGGGAGCACTTCCTGTTTGTCCCGCCCACATAGAGCGCTTCTGGACTGTTGCGTGTCTCCCTCAGGGATCTGGCTCTGTTACTGGGAGTACAGCTCTCTGAGCAGGAGGTCGGAGGTCAAAGTCGTCCTCTCTGACGCCGGCTTCACCGCAGACCTCAGCGTTTACCTGCAGCGCAGCCAGACGTGGCTCATCTTCAGTGAGTTCCTCTTCTGAACGGATGTTTTTGTGAGTTTTGCTTCATCATTTGTGTCTTTTGGCCGCAGTGATCCTGCTCTGCGCGGCTGAGGCCGTCTTCGTGGTGGTGCTGGTGTTCCTGCGCTCCAGGCTGAGCATCACCGTCGCTCTTCTAAAGGAGGGAAGCCAGTGAGTGTCCGGAGTGCCGGCCTCGTGCTCGTCTGACCGTTTCATGAACCGCGTTTGGTTTCAGGGCCGTCGGCTGCATCGCCTCCACCCTCTTCTACCCGCTGGTGACCTTCTTCTTTCTGGCCGTCTGCGTGTCCTACGCCGCGGTCACCGCCGTGTATCCTTCCAGGAAGTCTGGATCAGATCAGCGGGTCTGTTTCATGTGTCGTCGTGTGACTTTAACTCCGTCTTCAGCTTCTTGGCGTCTTCAGGGAACGCCGTCTATAAGGTGGTTCCTTCGGATGAGCGCTGCGCGTACGCAAACGTCACCTGCAGTCCGAAGGTTTGACTCAAACGCCAGAAACGTGCTTTTGTTTCAGATGTTCAGATGAACTTTTTCTGTTCTTCTCACAGAATTCCTGCAGAAGCATTAAAGTTTCTGTTCTAGTGAAAAGATTTGACCTGAAAGATTCCATGATCAACGTCCAAAGATGTTCACTTTCTGGATATTTTTCAATTATTTGATTTAAATCAGTTGTTTTCTGAAAAAATAAAAACACAAAAACTGCAAAGAAAAACTTTACCACACAATATATTAAAATTAAAATAAAATGCAGAAGCATTGGCTGAAGAAAGAAGATTTTTCAACTTTTTTTCCCATTTATTCCCAAAGACCCAGGCCCATTTTTCCTTAAGAAATACAGTTATGTGGGAAAAACCAGAAACCAAGTTGACCACAGAAAACGTTTCAAATATTTTTCTGTTACACTGGTTCTTGTGGGTTTGATCTTAAAATTGTTAACAAAAAAGAAACGAATAAAAAATCTATCAGCTAATAAAGCAGCTTTTTAGGGAAAATTCGGATCCGTTTTCTGTGAGACAGTTAGTACCGGTACCCAGAGGAAAAAAAAACACAACCTTCATTTTTCTCTGTTGTATTTAATATCTGATTCTGAAGGAAGTTTTATTTTGAAAATCTACTGGATTCTCTTTGCTGAATTCATTCTTGACGCATGTCAAGTCGCTCGGTCAGCGTGTTGAGAATCCGTCTGCACCAACCATTACATTTAAACACTCAAACTACCAAAGTAAACAAAAATAAACATCTTTGAAAAGTTTTTAGCATAAAAGAGGAAACAGAAGAAAAGCCTTTGACTTCAAAATAAAAGCTGCAGAAGTTTTACTCCAAGTATGGATTTGTTGGACAGTTTTTGGTTGAATAATTCCCATTTTGTTTAAAATAATCATTTCCAGCTGTAATTTAAAGCTTAAACGTGTTTCTCTGTCAGAACTTCAGTCAGACCAACGTGTCCAGCGTCTGCTCCGGCTCTCAGTGCCTGTTCGCCTTCTACGGCGGCGAGAGCCTGTACCACCGCTACATCCTGCTCCTCCACCTGGTCAACCTCTTCATGCTCCTCTGGCTGCTCAACTTCATCCTGGCCCTGAACCAGTGCACGCTGGCTGGAGCCTTCGCCTCCTACTACTGGGCTCTGGTGAAGCCCAGAGACGTCCCCGGCTGCCCGCTCTACTCCTCCTTCAGCAGAGCCATACGGTGGGAATCGAACGCGTTCAATCGTCATGATGACGTCCGGTCGGTCTGTATCGTCGCTGGGCGGGTTTTAGTTTGGGCTTAAAACGCTGATCGTTTCTAGAGTAAGAAATGATGTTAAAGACCCATGAAAACGATGTTTTTAACACGTGACACTTTCCTGATGACGGAGGACATGAACAGAAAATTCAGCTCAAATTTGCATTTCTGGGGATTTTTTTATTGTGTGATTGCTTACTCAGCATTCACACCACACTGATTCTCCTGCTCATTTCTGAGCGTTTTCAGTACGTAAAACTCAATCACACTTTAAGAGATTTCAAAAATCATGATATCCAAACGTTCAGCTCGTTCAGGACATCACTTGTTTGTATTTTTAGTTTTTATTAACTTTATTTTTTGAAATATCGAGCAAAGTATGCTCCATAGGAAATGAATGAGAAAGTCTTCAAAGGTCATAATTTTAAGTGGATTAGCAACAAGCCTTTAAAAATATTCGTGGACTGTTTTCATCTTTTAGACTAATTTTTAGTTTTATAGTAAGTTTATGCAATATTGGGCTGCACGGTGGCGCAGTGGTTAGCGCTCTTGCCTCACAGTGAGAAGGCCCCTGTTCGACTCCCGGCTGGGACCTTTCTGTGTGGAGTTTGCATGTTCTCCCCGTGCATGCGTGGATTTTCACCGGGGACTCCGGCTTCCTCCCACCGTCCAAAAACATGCTTCATAGGTTCATTGGTGACTCTAAATTGCCCCTAGGTGTGAATGTGAGAGTGAATGTGTGTGATTGAGGCCCTGAGACAGACTGGAGACCTGTCCAGGGTGAACCCCGCCTTCGCCCTTCAGCAGCCGGGATAGGCTCCAGCACCCCGCGACCCCGAACGGGAAGAAGCGGTCAAGAAGATGGATGGATGGTTTATGCAATATTTTAGCAACATGCTAACATGTATGGTCACATTGTTTGTTTGTACTGGGGTCTTGAGCCTAATTTAGAATTAGCTTCTGTTTTAGCAACATGCCAACGTTTTTAGCTAATAATGTTAAGCTATTTTGGAGTTTAGCTAGTATTTAAAGGAGCGCCGCAGAAAAAGTAACAAACATCTGCTTGAACTGGAATTTATTGAAGTCAGGACACAACTATAAGATATACGGTATTCTGCATCTAAAATGAACGTTTTTGATGATCACTGAAAAGGGGATAAATTGAGTGTTGTGTTAGTCTGGGGGCGGAGCCGGCAGAGCAGACTCTTCCTGGAGGGAGCAGTTGCATCGATCTTACATCAGCACGTTTCCAACCGCTGGTTTTCGTGGGTATGGGAGGGGCTGCTGGTTTTTACAGGATTACTCTTAAATGCATGAACAGATCAAAATGCTGCTTTGAGGTTCTTCATAGAGAGGATTCGACAGTAAAATGCATTTAAAACCCCCAAAATAGAATTTTCTGGTAGGGCCTCTTTATGTTGGTTTGACCAATCATGTAATTCAACTGTAATGCCTTGATGTGCTGTAGGGGGCAGCACATGGACGGTTTTTCAACAAATCAACAAATTTTCAAGAATTCAAGTTTATTTGAATTTTGAAATTTGGCAACAGAAGAGGTCAGCAGACCAAAACAGTTGATTTAGGGTTTGGTTACCCTTTAAGGGGGCGGGGCTGCTCTACACCAGCAGCCCCGCCCACAATTCAGATGATTTTCTAATGAACTCCTGCTGCTCTGCAGAAACTTTTTGATTTTAGGTAAAAACAGCATAATCATATTGAAAAACACTGAGAACAATTTAAAAACAGATCAGTGGGACTACGAACAGATACAAAGTTTTGTTTTTTTTTCAGATAAAAGGTTTATATATTCTTGGTTTGCGTTTGTCCAGGTATCACACAGGCTCTCTGGCCTTCGGCTCGCTCATCCTGGCTCTGACACAGATGGTTCGAGTTGTTCTGGAGTACTTGGATTACAGACTGAAAGGTGACTTTGGGCCTCACCTTTTCACCTGGCAGCTTTTTAACATTTTATTTTTCCTTAAAAGACAAATTTCAAATGACTTTGGTGACGTTGTTCCAGGTTCTCAGAACGGCTGCGCTCGCTTCCTGATTTGCTGCCTGAGGTCGTGTTTCTGGTGTCTGGAGCATTTCATCCGGTTCCTGAACAGGAACGCGTACATTATGGTGAGTTACTTTTACATTCTAGTTACTTTTTCATTCTAGTTACTTTTTTATTCTAGTTACTTTCCAGTGTCCCTCGGGTCGGACTGCAGATCATTAGGAGCCGATTCACAAATTAAAATCAGCAATTCTCAGATCATATTCTGACTATTCTGTTTGTGTTTAGACTGTTGCTGCATGTTTTTCTTTTTACTGTATGTATGAAAATTTAAATAATGTGTATTTAATCAGGAGATCAGAATCAACAAAACTGATCAAAATTAAGATTTATAAAGACAGAAAAGATTTTTATCACTTTAAAACTCTAAAGTTTATCTGTTAACGTCAACAATAAACAAAACCTAAACAGATCTGCTGTTTTGGATCATTTAACATCAAATCTGGAAAATGTTCTCCACAATTTTTCATCCTCAAAGTTCCAGAAGATCTTAAATGAAAACATTGTGAAATTGTACATTTTAAATTGTATTTTATTTAAATGTATAATTTATTTGTTTTTTACTCACTTGTACAGTTTCCTTCAGATCTTTGAAAGGCACCTCAAATAAAATGTATTATTATTATTATTATTATTATTATTATTATTTTTATTATTATGAAGACACAGAAATAGAAATGGAACCACTAGAAAACACTCACAGTTCTTTCATCTGAACTGACACGAGAGTTTCCAGGTTTTACAAACTCATTTTACAGACGTGTTCCCGTACGACTTCACCACCAGGCTGGCAGACGGTCACATGACCTCACATCACTGATCACATGATTCCTTTCTAATTCAATATATTTTCATTTAAACTGTCGAGTGTTTTGTAAAACAAAATCAGGATTTCTGAACTTATTTCACTAAACTAAACTTCAATCATATTTTTATCTGCAAAAACACTTTTACTTTGAAAATTAGAATCTTCATTTGTAGGTTTATCTACTTCCTGTGTCAGTACCACTATTGTACAGTCATAATGACAACATTGATGACGATCGTGACTCGGCGATCTCTGATGTCACAAATCCTCCTGGAATGTTCAGGAACAGATCATGGATATCCGAGGATTCAGAGACTCGTTCCTGATCGAGTCTGTGTTCGACTTGATTAAACTGAATGTTGAATTTGTCGTCTGCTCTGTTCTCCTCAAAGATAGCAATATACGGGAAGAACTTCTGCACTTCTTCTAAGGAGGCCTTCAGGCTCCTGATGAGGAACGTCGTCCGGTGAGACTCCGATTCCTGTCCGTTCAAATCGATTATGTTCTCAGATATTCTTGGTAATTCTCACAGAATTCTTCATGAAAACACATAAATATTAGATTAAAAGGTCTTAGTTTGGATGGATCTGCGTCACGTTCAGCTGATGTGGTCGTGGAGCTCCCTGACTCCTCTGTTTCTCTCCGGGTTTCCCTCTCTCTGCAGAGTGGTGGTTCTGGATAAAGTCACAGACTTCCTGCTGTTCTTGGGAAAACTGCTCATTTCAGGAGGACTTGGTGAGTTTTTAGATTTTTTTACGGCGGCCCTGAAGTTCAAATCAAACCAACAAATTACTCGACTCAAAAACATATGAAGATCATGATGACAATTAAAAAAACAAAACAACTAGAAAAGTTGCATCACCTATGATAATGCTAGTGACTTTTTACTGAAAGTAGTCGCTGAAGATGCTGAAGCTTTTATCTAAAAATGGAGACGCGATTTACTTTAATTTCTGAAGGGATTTGCTGAAAATGCAAAATGTTAAAGTTGCTAAAAGACTGGAAACTTTGTTAAAAAACTATGAAAGAGCTGAAGTTGACCTAAATTTCCGAAAAATGTGTAGTAAAATTGCTTAAAAATCCATAATACATGCCAAATTTGCAAAAATATGTAGTGTTTTGTTTAAATATGAGCTAAACTAGAAATGAGCCCAAAAAACCTCAGTAGATGCCAAATTAGCCAAAAAAGCTAGCTTGTTGCTTAAATACTAGCTAAACTCCAAAATAGGCTAAAATTAATTAGTAAACAAATATAGTCAAAAACATTGTTAGTCTGTTGCTAAAATAGAAGCTAAACTTTAAAATATCCTATTAAAACCTCAGTAGATAATAAATTAGCCAAAAAGTTAACAAATTGTTTCATGTTTGCACTATGGAGACAGTCGGTGTTTGAACTGGCAATACTTTTACTAAATGTGTTTTGATTTATTTGTATGTTTTATATTATTTGTTCTTATTTCTGTGATTAATGTTTTGTTCTTTTTTTGTTTTTAAATTGTCGTTTTGATCTTTAAAGCTTTAATGTTGAGTGATTTGTTGATTCATCTTCCATCTGCCAAACAAATTCCCTTTTGTTGGGCTGCACTGACATCTAGTGGCCAGATTGGAGAAGGCAACGATATCATTGGACGTCATTTCATTCATGTTCTTCTCATGTTTTGTCCTTTAACTTTACTTCTAAGCTTTATGTCATCAAACACATCTTTAGGTCTAACTGTATCAAAGTCTTCATTTCTCTACTCCTAGGCTTAAAACCCAAAATGTTTCTGCTCTTTTCGTTCTCTTCAGGTGTTCTTACTTTTTTCTTCTTCTCGAGAAGAATACCGTTTTTACAGGAAGAGGTGCCAGTCCTGCATCACGTTTGGGTCCCTCTTTTGGTGAGAAGATGAACTCTGATCAATGAGCCTCTTCATGTTGATGCTGACAGATCTGCTCTGATCTCTGCAGACGGTGACATTCGGCTCCTATGTGATCGCAAACGCCTTTTTTAACGTCTATGCCATCTGCGTGGACACGCTGTTCCTGTGCTTTTGTGAGTATGAAGCTCCAGATGTTTGGCGGGGAGCTCCACGTCTTCAGTGTGTCGGGTTTTTGATGCTGGTTTTTCTCCTCTGTTTCAGGTGAAGACTTGGAGAGGAACGACGGCTCCTCCTCCAGACCCTACTACATGTCTTCAGGCCTGCATGAGATCCTGCACAGACAGGAGCCGCGCGTCAAACCGGATTCTTCCTCCTGAGCTCGGCTCTCCTGAGCTCCATCTCCATATCTGCTCAGGACGTCTGAGCGCTGGAGAGGAAACGTTTTAGGGCTAAACTCAGAAACTGATGGACCCCGCTCGGTCCGGATGGCGCCGACACGGTTTGACCAGACGAGGAGGACTTCCTCTCCTGAGCCGTTTCAGTTTCTGGCCTTTTCACTGTTTTTGTTCCAGTTCTTCTCTGCGTTTTCTGCAGACTCTGCCTTACTGAGGGTGAATCCACAGGATCCATGCACGAACCCAGAAGCAGCTGAGACTGGACGCGAGCGTGAAGGAGGTCTGACTTGTTTGGGCTGGTCCTACAGGAGAAGAAGGGCATGATTGAATCTTTGGAAAATCGACATTTCCTCCTCTTCCACTGTGGTGCCGTTTCAGGGTTTCCATCGTACTCGTGTTTGTAGTCGAGGCGAAACTTTGTGGGAGGTCAAGACTGGAAAAAAGTTTTTAGATTTTTGATTCAGTTCTGGACGTTTTCCTGAATATTTGCAGGAAACATCTGAAAACAGTCGCAGGTTTCTGTGCCAAGATGAGATAAAAGTACAAAAGTCCTTCTCCGATCATCTTCTGATCTATTCCCAGTTCTCTCTTCAATATGATAAATCCTGTTTTTAAGCCTAAACTAATAAAACTGTCGTTTTCTAGGACATAGTTTCTGCAGAACGGCAGGAGTTTGTTAAAATTCCGCTTTTGATTTGTGGCATGGAGCAACCCCGCCCCCCATTCTCTCCCTGTTGCTGAGAGCTGTCTGTTTACATGCTCTCCCACTAGCTTACAGCCCCTCACACCCCCAACCAGACGGACAAAAATGGCATCAATATGGTTTCAGTTCGGGTCTATTTGTAAGTGGATGTATCATAATGGGGCGGAGCTGAGAGCTTGTGGCCCCGCCCAAATGCGATCTTTTTCAAACAACATTTTTTCTTCTGCTGCTGATTCACAACGATTTGAATAAAGAAAAACGCCAAAGTTTCGTTATCGATGTCCTCCATCATCAGAAAATGCCACAAAAACACGTTCAAAACAGTTTTCATTAGATCCATGTTCCTCCTGAATGATCTCAACCAACACCAGGAACTTCTCACACCCGGGTTGTTAAAGGATGTCAAAGCCATTTTTGGTATTTTTTTCTAATTGAAGCTGCAGATGTTTAACTGTTTTAATACCAAGCTAACACTGGTGTGTTTGGAGGTGATCCGTCTTCTTTTTGTACAGAACAAGTGATTTGAATCTGTGGATCAAACAGAAATGTCATTTCTTTTTGAATAAATATAAATGGTTGACGTGTTATTCTGCTTTGTTTTCATTCAAACCTCCAAATCCGGAAAAATCTCCCAGTGTGATTCCTGATGGATGGACAAACTGTTATGGATGAATAGATGGATGGATGGAAGGTTGATGATGGATGGATGATGGATGGATGATGAACTGATGGATGGACAGTGGCGGGCCGTCAGGGCCTGCAAGGCCTTCTCTGCTGGCCTAAAAATAT
>NC_050515.1:4256289-4261470 GCF_002922805.2 Oryzias melastigma
GCCATAAAATAGTTAATGAGGGTTGGATTGATTCAGATGGAGCACTACTGAAGGCCTAGGTGTGAAATGCACGGCCCGCCACTGTGGATGGATGATGGATGGATGGATGATGGTTGGAACTTCTGAAATCTGTCTTTCTGTAAAAACATGAACTTCTGAAGTTGGTGAATGATGAGAATCCAAAGCATTTCTAGTAGTGATATCAACGTAAACCCTTTAAAACACCAAATCATTTTAAAAATGCGTTAATAATTATTAATCACTCCTCCGTCTTCCGCTTCGCGGGGCTTCCACGGTGTACCTTCCTACTTGTAGAAAGAATCAGTTCAGAAAGTTCTCGTCTATCCGCTTGTTTTTGTCCAGAAGATGAAGCAAACGTTAGTGCTGAAGAATCCCGCGCAGTAATGAAGAACATTTGGGCTGTGTGAGTCCACACCCAGCAGCCAATCAGAATCGAGTATTCACCCGGACCATTTAAAGTGCAGAAACGATGTTTGTTTCCTTTGGCTGTAAGTCACTACCTTGGAATAATATTTTAAAAGTACATGAAAGAAAAATCTCATTTTTCTTTTATTATTTTCTTCATTTTCTTTATATTTGAAATGTGTTGTTAGTGGTTTTGTCAAAACTTTAAAGACATTTGAACCCTTTTGTAAATATACTTTAATCCTGAATATAAGGACAGTTTTCTACTGAGCTTTTAAACTTCATTTGACTTTTTGTTTGTTTGTTTGTACATTTCGGGTGGCAACAATTTAACAGCAGCCAAAAAGTCAATATAAAAATTAATACAAGAAATAAACTAAATCAATTCATTAATCTAGAAAACTAATGACATTTTAAAGAGAGAGAATCGTTTCTTCTTCAGGGTTAAAGTTTCATTCTAGGGTGTAGTTCCACTCTTCTCCACATGGTGGTGCTAGTACCCCTCAGATGAGCTGCGTGCTGCTCAGAGGAGGTTACGGCTGTACGTGACCTTAGGTCAGAGGTTCCATGTAACCTGACTCTGTTCCGTCCTGATTACCTGAACCAGGTGAATTCTGTCAATCAAACCTACGATCACCTGAATCCAAGCTGATCTGCCTTCATGCATCACTTTATCTCCGCTGGTCGGATGAGGAGTTTTCTCTGCTGACCTTCATCCTCGAGTCCTCCAGGTTTGTCTGAACGTTTGATTTGATCGATTCCGGACTTTTCAAATGCAGATTCTCACCATTGAAATTACTGTATTTATAAATGTTACATTTAATAACTAAATATTTAGTTAGCAAGCTAAATATTTAGTTTTGAAACGAAACATTTAATTGAAAATTATATATTTGGCTTACAAACAAAATATTTAATTTTATGAAATTAAATATTTAGTTTGGAAAATATTTTTTTTGATTAGATCTAAATATTTAATGTGCAAACTAAATATTTTATTTCATAAAATTGAATATTTAGTTTGTAAGCTAAATATATAATTTTCAAATAAATGTTTCGTTTCAAAACTAAATATTTAGCTTGCTAACTAAATATCTAACTAAATGTAACATTTATAAACGGTAATTTAAAGGGTGAAAATCTGCATTTGAAAAATGTTTTTTTTCTCCTAAAACACGTTAAATATCCAAAAACATTGACATATACATTTGACTTCACAGATTTACAAATGGAACTCTGTTTTTAGAGGTTTTGGTGGTTTTAGAGGAAAACCTTTAAAAAAACGGATCATTTTTTCATCAGAGACAGATGCTCATCAGTGTTTTCGCTTCAGTCCTGAAGCCTTCGGGATGTTTTGGTTTGGACTGAAACGTCGCTGACTCATCATCTCCACTCGGAGATCTGAGAGATTCCCGTCTTGTTTGTGAGTCTGCAGGATTCGGGCGTCTGGCCTCGTGGTGCCCTGCAGTGACAGCGCCGTCAGACCTACACGCCCGTTACGAGCGAGCACGCCGAGACTTGTAGCCGTTCGACAAAAGCAAAAACAACCGCCGCGTATCTGAAAGAGGACAAATGATGCATGCGCCGCTCAGCAGGGCTCCTTACAGCAGGAATGCAGCCTTTGTTGAGGAGAAACCGCCACCACCTGAAGGTTGATATTTCTGCTCATTAGAGCCTCCTTTAGCTCAGTTTGCATCGTGTTTGTGTGTGGAGGGGTACGACTAACGGTGTTTTGGGACAGGATAAGCTCTGACGAACACACGCCGAATCCCACTTCTGACACCAAGACTGGAGGAAGGGAAACTTTCAACCTCTGAGGATCCAGAAACCAAAATCTGAAGGATCTTTTCATAAAATAATTCAGTGTACACTAAAAAAGTGAAAGACTGGATAAATTAACAAAAGCTCTGTAATTTGTTACATTTAAATTGATTCATCAAATTGAAAATTTGAGTTGGTTTGATCAGATTAATCATTTAGTTTGATAAAAACTGATATTTTTATGTAAATCTTTTATTAATCGATCTTTCACTTTCACTGTGAAGATTAGCATCATCACGTTTGCACTATAAATGTGTTTTCTGAATTGTTACGGCTGAAGTGGTCATTTTATTTTATGTTTTTTACTTTTAAATTTTCAGTCAGAGTGAGAGGTCTTTTATTCTTCTATCTTTGTTTACAGATTTTTCCTTAATTGTCCGGAGCTCCTGATTGGATCTGCATGGCAGCGTTATAATTCTGATCCCTCCTCTGTTTCTACACGCTTTGCTCTGTAAATTAATCCCAGATTACTTTAATCTTTGGGTCATTACTGTGTTTTATTTGTCCGTTTTTATATTACCGTATGTCCTTTAACAACCCTGAACCTCTGGTGACACATGTGACTCTTTGACCCTTCCACTGAAACTCTGCCATTAAAGAAAAATAAAATGATGGTCTCCATAAGTGTGAAAACTGACATTATATACATTTATGGCTGAGTACTCCTAGAAGAGGGTCTGCAACCTTTTATGCTAAAAGAGACGTTTGGTCCAGTGAGAGCCACAAAGACGGCAGTTTACCATTTAAAATATACAAATTATGTTTTTGTGACCCTTAACCATTTAACTACCCAAAAAAAACTTTTTTTTCTGCTGCATATTGCCATTTTACGGAGCTCCGAAAGGGACATCAAAGTAAAAAGAAAAAAATAGTTTAAGTTAAAAAAAAAAATTTCTAAAAGTACAAAAGATACTACAAAATTGAAGTAAAAAAAAAAGTTCTGGTTACTAATTAGAATTTGTTTTTCTAAAAATTAAAGTGCAGTAAAGTTTAGTAACTGGTGCACACCAGAGTGTAACTGTTCTTTGTTTTTTCTAAAAATGTAAATAACAAAAATGTTATCTAGTTACTAATTGATGCAGATTTTTTTTACTATTATTATTTCAATTTTTGGAGAAGAAAAAGTTTCTTTTTTATTTTTTTCCCTTTAGGGGCTCCGTACCCGGGGGAGTAATATACACACTAAATTAAAAAACATGTTTTCTAAATGTTTCTCAGTGTTTGGTTGAGCAGGCAGTCAACGGGTTTAAATTTAGCTTTTAAATATAAAATAAATGGAATAAAGCAGTGTCATATTTTCTGTATACATATCACAAATTAAACTACTTTAGACAGCAGCACATCCAGTTCCTTTCAAAATAAAATTCTCTGTGTCAAATAAGATGCTGATTATGATTTACTTGAATAAAAAATTGTAGGAAAGTGAAACATGACATTTTTTTATTCATAATAACTGTCACTCTTTTTCTCTTTTACGATCAAATATAAACAAGATGTTGATGTAGAATCCAGTTCTAAAAAACTATTTGTAGGTCGCATGTAAATCATGTTATAGTGGCGTTCTAATAAACCACTTTGACAGTAGAATAAACCTTTACCATCATTTTACTCCGTTGTCTGAGATGTCAAAAATCTAAACTAAAAAAAACCCAAACTACAAACCTATTATTTATTCCATTTGTCATTCCTCCAGAATTAGTAAAACCTCTCATTTTCTATGATCACTATTTTTGAGTTTTGAAGCTGCACAACAGCGTTGATTAACCCTACGTAGAGAAGTTGTTGTAATATATCTTACTTTCTTCACTATTTCTCTTTATACCAACAAAGTTTGTTCAGGTGAACATCAGTAATAAGAAGTAAACCTGAGAAATAACAAAAAATGTCATTTTGTCTTGTGTTGTTTCAGTGGGACGGTCCTATGAGGCACAGGAAGTCTTTTATTTTGAAAGGAAGTCATTAGAGGGCATTTAGGCTTTTTCTCTAGATTTGAATGTTTCTGCTAATGCTAAATAAAGAAATATAATTATTGTTTTTAAAAGTAACAATATTACGAATGCAGAGCAGAATCAACGTTTTCTAAAGGTTGAAATAAGACTTTGTGACTCTTAAGAGTTTTGATCATCTTTTAGTGTTAAAGGTGAGAAGGAGTCTAAAAATGATTTTCTTGCATCAATCTGTCCCTTTGTCATCGGTTGATCCCCCCCTGAGGCGTGCCTCCCGCTCATAGCTCCTCTCTCGTTCATTTACTCCTTCACATCTCAGCTTTTGTGAAATTAGACATTTATTCTTCAAACAAACTTCACAAACAATAAATTAAATTGCAACGATGTCTTTTCAACAAGTTCACCTTCATATGGACGTTTACATCCTTTCACCAAACTCCAGCGACACACTAAAACGGGACACTCCACAGTTCTGCGATGGACATCAGACGGTACAGTATGGACAGGTAACCGTGGTAACCATCGATCACTTTCTGACCAGGAGTATGGAGGGAGGGGTGAGGGTCCGGACAGAAAACCAAATGGTGGATGTTGGAATACTGAGGCTCCTACAGAGGAGGCTGCTGTGTGTGTGTGGACGTGCACGTGAGAGTCCAGCTCAGGCGTGGGACACGGGCAGCGAGGTCATGGCGTGGGCCGGCAGCAGCGGTTGAAACACGGTGGGAGGAGAGTGGACTGCAGACACACACAGCACAGTTAGAGCGGCGCAGACAAACGTGGAGGTTCGGAAACGGCGGCGCGCTCACTGTCGATGAAGGAGTGCAGGGCGGTCAGCATTGACCCCTCCGGGCCTCCGTAGGCCGCGTACTGCAGCTCCTCCGGGATGGGGGTGGACTGTGGCAGCCGGCTGGGCTGCAGGGAGCTCAGGGGGCTGCTGGAGGAGTGGTTCGGACTCACGTGCTTTTTGTGGCGCGCTCGGCAGTTCTGG
>NC_050515.1:4262615-4311287 GCF_002922805.2 Oryzias melastigma
TTCAACAATGACTTGTACAATTCTCCGGCGTTATTAAAGTAGAATCTGTTTACATCCGCGGTCTCGTGGTCGAGGCGTGGAAAGAGGCGGACACTCGCAATAATCTCACTCCTGATTGGTGACAGTACTTCCTGTAGATTCCATGACTCAGTTATGACTCAGACCAATCGCTGAAGATGGGTTGCAAATGGCGGTATCCGTTTCAGGAATTGACGGTGAAAGCGGCGGCCTACTTTCGCGAGGAGAGGAAGTAATGCATTTCCAATGGGGGACCTCATTGCTCGATCTGTCCATTGTTTTTACAGTCTATGGTCTGACTAAAAGACTCAGACAGAGGAATCAACTGGAGGTCAGAGTTCATCCTGAAGCTGCATCAGGTTATAAAGTAGAATTTCTATTTTTGAACAAAATTCAAGGATTTTCTTTGACCCTAATGGTCAAAAAAGATGGTAAATGTCATTGAATTAGCTCTGATTTAATTTTAGACTGTTAGATCATGAATTTCTGGCACACAGACTGTGAAATAAAATGTTTTATCTTTGTTGGAATCACTGCTAACATGACCCATAGCACATTTGCTGCAATGATCTGTGAAACAGCTTGTCTTTTATTTTGAAAGGGCATAATGGGAACTTTTTCAAACTATTTCATACTTAAAAAAAACAATATTGTCTCTTAAGGTTTTATTTCTGCAAATAAACAAAAGCTCATTTAAATTCCTCACAGTGATGACAATAACATGAAAACAAATCCATGTTTTATTTTTCTACAGGCTGAAACCTGAACGTCCTCCTGCCCTGCAGACTGCCCCGATTCCCCTAACGGAGCCGGCTCTGGGGCTCAGCTGTTGTTTCCATCGTCTGTGTAGTCTGACTGACCTGGATGACTCGGCGACTCAGGCCCGTCTCCTCCGCCAGCTTCTGCAGCGTCTGAGCATCAGGGTTGTTGTCCTGAGCGAACTGAGCCTGCATGACCTGCATGGAAACACCAGCAGGAGGAGGAGAGCTTTTATCCAGGAGATCAAGTCTGAGTCTGAGGGGATGTGCAGCGAATCCATCAGGACCAAATGGTACGCCTCTCTTTAGATTTTTATCTCAAACTCTTTCAATTGTTTGAATGTAGACTTTAGTTTAAAAAAAACTCACCGACAGAACTGGTTAAACATGGAGAATTTCAAAATAAAACTGTGGCCTTTTTTAAATTAAAGCATTAAAAGTTTCTTTTCCATTTGCAGTTCTTACATTTTTGTAAAATATGCCAACATCTTCTGACATTTGTTGCAAAAAACAAACCCCCAAAAATCATTTAAAACAGTAAAATGGTAACAGGCGGAAAGCTCCCATTCCTGCAGCGATCTGAAGGTTTTTAACTGATTTTGTTTTTCTAAATCTCTTCCTGTTTCTGTCCGACCATTTAATCCCAGAACTCTCGGGTCCAAACACTTTCCTGAGAGTTTTCAATAAACATTTGTGTTTCTCTTCTCCTCACCTGAAGACCTAAAAAACGATCAAACCGAAAACTTCTGAGGAGATTTTTAAACACAAAATAAAAACTTCTTTTTAGCTTTCAACATATATATTCATATTTTAATAATGTACTTTGTTTTTTAACTTAAACATGCTTCACTTTGTTTCTTTTATTTTTAATACATTTATCATTTTAACATAAATAATTGAATATTTTTTGTATATCTTTTTATTCGTTTTTGTTTTTTATCTACTTTTAATATTTCTATTTATTTTAATCTCCACTGTTTCCTTTGGCTTTGATTTAAAACAAAGACCACATTTTATTTTCCTTATTTCTTCTTGTCTATAATTATTTAATTCTTGTTTTTTGTCTTATTTTATGTTAAACATTTTGTGCTGTAAATGCATGAAAGAACTGAAGTTTATTGGTGGTGTTTTTATCATGTTTTGTTTGATTCGTCGTCATGGTCAAAACGTGAATTTGACAGAATTGTTGGAAACAATAAATTAAGTTATCAAACATTTGTAATTTCCAACAGGTTTTGGCAAAAAGAATCAAACTATAAATCAGTTTCCGTGATCTGTTGCGCAAACGGCGCAGGTGCGGCGGCGGTTCCGGTACCTGCAGCTGGTCGGCGGTGAAGCTGGTCCGGGCTCTCTTGGAGGGTTTGGGCTGGTTGATCTCCTGCTCGGTGGGGACGGCTCCCTCCATGTTCACGCCGGTTCCTGCAGACGTTCACCGACAGGCAGGTGAGCCCTTTGATCCCCCGCATCCCCGCCTTCCCGCGCGCAGCCGCTCACCCTTCTCCACGGCGCGCTTCAGGTTGTCCAGCATGCAGTCGTAGTGGATCCTGCAGAGCACCTTCCCCTCCACCAGCGCGAACTCCTCCCCGGTGGACAGCTGCCGCTTGCAGGAGAAGCAGGCGAAGCAGGCCAGGTGGTACACGTTCCCTTTGGCGCGGCGCACCCAGTCCGTGGAGTGGATGTTCCGGCCGCAGCACGCGCACCAGGTGCCGAATCTTCTGCAGTGCACGGGTCACGTGGAGCAAATTAGACACCGGGAGGCCCGAAGCTTTATCACCTTTATCTAAATTTTAATAATTGTCATTTTATAGCAACTTTTTAAAGTTGATATTTGTGCGTAAAGTTCGTTATTTTACGCACACTCCCCGATGTTCCAAAAATCAGTTTTTGGGCTTCAGCTGCAGGAAAAATGCAACTCAGATTCAGGCCGTTCTGTAATTGTCAACTTCAACAATAATTTGCATTTTGTAAATATGTGAAAGAAGCTCGTGCACGTACCGAAAGTAATCCAGTTTGCAGAAAATCTCCTTCTCTTTGATGTAGCAGCTCGCGTGGCTGCCAAGTGAAGTCTGGCACACGCTGCAGGACAGGCAGCGCACATGCCAGCACAAGTCGTTAACCTGAAGCAGAGACACGATGGGTGAACGACAGACAAGCGCGGGGCGGCCTGCGCGCTCCTGCGCGCGCGCGGCGCAGCACAGAAACCGCAGTAATCCGAGCGCAAACGCTGCGGGAGAAACGGTCATCTGCGACATGCAAAACGAACAGAAACTTACTTTTAATAAATACTTGTCCACGATTTCCTCGTTGCAGTTCGCGCACACGCTCCTGCACAGCAGAGGCGCGGATGCCATGGCCCGCGGGGACGCGCCGTCCTCATCCAGAACCTCCACCGGTGCGCCCTGAGGACAACAAACCAGCCGTGAGGATTACGCGCAAGAACGCCTCCGACGGAGAGCACCGGGAGCAGCGCGCAACTGACGCTGCAGAGGAGATGTTTGTTTCTACAAGTTTGACAAAAACTTAGCTCTAAAAATCTGCAAAACTTGAAACAAGATCAAACTTTTAAGGTGCAAATGCTGAGAGGAATCGAACCCGCGGCGCGCCAGCCTACCATGATGTCGCGTCTGTCCTCCCGGGCGCATTTGCCGAGCAGCTCCTCGTCTCCTTTGCAGTCCTCACACATGACGAGCAGCTGGAAGAGGTTGTCGGGTCGTCAGGCGGGGGCAGCTGCCTTAAAAGCCGCGCGCTCCTTCCCATAAATATCATGCCTTTCGCTTCTCACCATGACAACGCCGCCGATTACCGCCATGACATTTCCAGCACCGGGATGGTCATTACTTACAAAAACGGACAACACTCGACCTGATACTTAGCGCACGTGCATTATGTTCTTGAGCGCGCTTTTGCGCCTCAGCTGCGGCTGCGCCGTGAACCAACACACCCATTCAGAGTGTCAATCAGCGGGGCGGCGCGGGGCGGCGCGGGGCCCGCAGAAAAAGGGGGATTGATTTATTTAATAACAGCAATTAAAAGGCTGAGTTGGCCTCAAACGTCTGGCCGGGCAACAAAAAGGTGAAGAGGTCTCATTAACTACTCGAGTTTTAATTGCAGATTCAGGGAAGTCATTTTCTCTGACATTTCTGCAAATCCTCCAAACTGCCCGCTGACCGGGGCCCGCTCCCCCTTCAGGGGCCCCCGTTTGTTCTGGTCGCAGGCGTGACTGCGCATGTCTGCCACTCACCTGCTCGTCGGGTGACAGAGGCTCGCGCTCTCTGCCTTTGACATCGCAACACTCAACTTTCACGTCACTTTTCCAGCGCATGTCTGAGTCCCGGACCGGACGCGGCGGCGCCTCACGTTCCTCTGCGCGCTCGCGCGTGCTCCTGTCATCCAGGTTCCTCCTTTTTGGGGGGGGCGGATCGTTGTTCACATGTTTGTTTAGCCCCGCCTCTTTATTTAAATGAGCTGCCGGTGTGGTTTTGTTGTGAAGTTCGTGATCGTTCCTTCTTTTACCGCATTTTACGCATAAAAAAATACGAATTTTTGACCTAATTCTAAAATATTAAAAAGTTAGTTTCTTCTTTTAGGTATTTAGTCAGAATCATGGATTTCTATTAATATGTGGTTTTGTTGTGAAATTCCATGGAGGTCAGTGGATCTAATCTTTGATCTTTCCTTCTTTTACGCATTTTACGCATAAAAAATCACCATTCCACGCATCGTTTTTGGACCTCGTCCTGAAATAGAACATGTAAAAATAGTATGTCTATTCGTATATTTATTTATTTATTTAAGCAGGTCAGAATCATATGAATTTGTATTGATATGAGGTTTTGTTGTGACGTTTCATGATCAAACCTTTGATCTTTCCTTATTTTATGCATAAAAAAATCATAATTTTATCCATCATGTTTGGACCCATTCTAAAATATTGAAAAAGTGATTTCTATATTTATTCGTGTATGTATTTAAGTAGGTCGGAATCATATGGATTTGCATTAAGAACTGTCTTTTTATTGTGTTTTTATTCTGTTATTCCTGCAGGAAAAAAAAACATTTTAAAGATTTTGGGGCAAATGCATTTAACAACAAATCATAAGAAAAGTGAAATTATTAATATTGTTGTTGGCTTGAATGCATTTTTGGATTACATATCCTTAAATATTAAATATTGAATAAAAAGATAAAAACATCAGTTCGAAACAGAATTCTTATGATTTTACTGTATTATCTTAAGTTTAAGCAAAACGTTTTAAGTTTTATTTCATGTAATGTGAGATGAACTTTTGTGCTTCAAGATAATTAATGGTTCTGTATTATCATTTAACAAAGAGATATTTTTTCTATTCCAAGAATCTGACATTTTTTTGTGAATGATAAATTATTTTAATGCAGATTTCATCCCTAAAAAACAAACCTTCATTTTTTTTTATAACTTCTCATTTTCCAAAAAATGTAATTTTGCATCAGAAGAACAAAGTTTCAGGATAAAGATTGCCATCATCTGGACCGAAGAGAATCGGACTCTTTACGTTCCTGTTGAATACAGAATCAGACATCAGCTTCACTTTTATCACAACATTCATGTTTGATTGACAGCTGCAGGTAAACTGCAGCGGAAGTCGTTCCTCCTGATTGCAGGTGAGGAGGTCGCAGCGGGCTGACGGGCTCAGACCGTGCACGCGCACACGCCCATCGCGAGGCGCTATTTTGCGTTGGGCGGAGTGAGTCCGACCTGCCGCAGCATGAGCCTCATCTGTATCGCTCCATCGCAGAGGGATAAAGGAGCTCGCGTGCCTCCACCGGGATGTGTCCTGTTCCAGCCGCTGGAGATGAATGCCTTCATCAGATAGAGGGCAGACTTCTGCAGGCTCCTCTGGACGGGACGGGGGGACCTTCTGCTCCGCTGAGGGTGGAGGTCCGGTCCAGCAGTGACCCCCATCCTGCTGCAGGGCCACCAGAACCCAGAGTTCTGGCGCATCGCGGAAGATCCGAGCGCGCATGTTTCCAGGTGTTTTGCTTGTCAGCTGCACGGCTGACTTCACCACCGATTTGTTAGATGTGGAGCAGACAAAAACACCGTCTTATCTGTCAGCGCGGCGGCAAACTCGTTCTCCCGCCGCAGCGAGAAGATTCATTAACACCATCGTCATGTCTGGAAGCACAAAGAAGCAGCTGAAACTGAAACACAGAAGAGCTTTGATACCAGATGGAGGAATAAATATTGATGCTGTCATAAACAGATTTCATCAGATCTGTTTGAAAAATGTTTTCATTGAAACTGGAATCTTTACAAAATAAAAGCTTGACTGCAGTTCTTCATAAATATGTTTAGAACTGAATCCTTTTCAGGATAAATGATGTGGAATTCATCACAAATTCAGATGATTTTATCTTTTTGCCACAAAAAGAATATAAACATGTTCGGATTTTATGAAAACAGTTCAATATTTATTTATTTTTTGCTCCATAACAAAGAACATCTCAGCAAAGTCAGATGGACCATGTGGTTTAAAGTGGGCAGAAAATGTGGTTCCAGTCGTGTTTGTCCACATTAGTGGGGATTCAGTGGGTTAGCTTGCTACGCTAACCAGCAGCCCAGTGGACAGTGTAGCGAGCTAGCAAGGTCCACTGTAGCGAGCTAGCAAGGTCCACTGTAGCATGCTAGCGAGCTCCTCTGCAGCGTGCTAGCAAGCTACACTATAGCATGCTAGCAAGCTCTGCTGTATTGAGATATCGAGCTAACAAGCTCCACTGTTGCATGCTGGACAGCTCTGCTGTGTATAGCTAACAAGCTGCACTTTAGCAAGCTAGCAATCTACACTTTAGCGTGCTAGCAAGCTCTACTTTAGCAAGTTAGCAAGTTTCACTGTAGCATGCTAGCAAGCTCCTTTAGCATGTTAGTGAGCTCCCTATTAGCAAGCTCCTCTTTAGCGAGCTAGCTGCTTTAACTCAGACTGAACTCTAACTTGTACAAAAATATGAACAAAATAATAACATAAATCATGACAGTTACTTCAGGCTGACGGTGCAGCTCAGGTCATTTGTTACTGTATTAAAAAAGGAAATAATGACGATAAAGTTCAGAGGTCGCCACAGACATGACTCTTCGTTCAACACGAAAATCCATCGGATTTAGAATCATCCTCCTGCAGCCGAATACTCACTAATAATCATCTCTTTTCAAGTAAATCATAACATTTTTTTAAACTTCATATTCAATATTTACATATATATATATATAAAATTGAGATTAAACTTTATTACAATTACTTTTCCCACTAAAGAGATCCTCAACGACCTTCACACAATACAATAAATAATCGTAAAAAATGGTTTCTAATTAATTTGTGACAATAATCTCTAAAGTTATTGTATTTATGTATAGAAATGCTTTTTGTTGGTTTGTCTTCTTTAGTTTTTATTTGATTTGATTGCTGGAGATAAATCAAATCAGATTATTGATGAACTGAAGTCCGTCTTTAGAGTAAATTCTTTCTGGTTTATTATTTCAAGCAGTGATTTTGGACAAAGAACAAAACGTGAAGATTTTTATAACAGAAATAATGAAATCCATTTATTAGAAATAAAACAAAGACACACTTATGTCACATTTGATTCATTAAATATAGTAATTATTAACTTAAGTCAAGTTTGTTTGATTGTTTGAAATTGAGTTATATAAATATATAACTTATTTAATTGTTTATAATGGTTTTCTTTGAAAGATCAGAAAATGTCGAGGTTTACAGCATAAAGTTAGCATACAGACATTTGTTTAAAAATAAATCCACAAGTTACCAAAGAATTATGACAGTAACACTTTCATGCTAATTTAGCAGCAAAAACACCAACAAATGTGTTTTTATTTAATTGAATATGAATTGAATCATGAAGGAGGTGAGATTGGATGTTTTAGATTTATAAAGGTGAATAAAATCTTATTAAAATGGAATGAAGCAGGAAAGCTGTGGAAGAGGATGGAGAGTTTGAGAGGAAACGTTTCATCAAATGATGCTAACAACAAGCGCTCACGTCCAGCTTCATTCAGCATCACAATTAGAAATGTCTGCAGAATGAAGGAGAATCCACGTTCAGAAAACCCTGGACGATGTGTCCCCTAAAGGAGACGGCGGCGAGTTCCTGGTGGACCTGCGCGCTCTGAAGGACCGCAACCCGTCATTTCTTTCATTGAAATCAGGCCCATGTGAGGTGGTTTACAATTGACACAAAGAGTTTGGCGTGACCTTTTCTCCTTGCTGTAAATGGGTACTCAGTGAATCCAAAGTGGCGAGGGGGGGTGGGGGCGTTAAATCACAGCAGTGAAAATGGCAGAGCGCGCTGAAAGAGGGCTCTGATTGCATTGGGGGGGGGCAGCATGCCCAATCAGAGCGGCGCTCTTATCAGCCGTAATGACCCACTCCACAATCACACAGGCAGAGCGGCGCTATTTAACGCTGATTGCAAGAACCGCCACCCCCCACACCCCCCACACCCCCCCGACCCAGAACGGCATGACTCCTGAGAGATCCCCCCCCCCCAGCTTAAAGGCCAGACCTTTTTCCTGAATGGAATTCATAATCATCCCTCCTCCGTTTTCACTCTAATTGTTATTTTAAGACCTGCTTGTTGTATTTGGAGCTGCAGGAACGTCTGATTACTGTTTATTGTCAGCACCTCCACCTCCGCTCCACCGTCTGACCTCCTGTCCGGCTCCAGAGGCCTGCAGCGGCGGCGTCTGTCCTTCCAGACAGAGGTCACCGCTCTAACCTCACCTGTAACAGGTGAGGTTAGAGCGGTGACCAAGGGCTTGAACTCTTGACCCTATAAAGTCAAAGTCACTCAAAGGCAAATCAGGGAAATTTAAACAAAAACTGACAATATTTAAAACTAATTGCTGTAAAATCCTCATAAAATGTAATTTATCCAACTTTTCTTTTTAAAGTCATGTTAGATCAGGAGAGACGAACTCCATCAGACAAGAGGAAAAAATCCAAAACACACCTGAGGTAACGGGATAAACATTTATTGAACACTCTACATTTTAAAACTTTAAAACCGTAACTTTTTAACATAATTATGAACTAGATAGATAACATTACCTGTGATAATGATAGTGTGAGTGCTGGAAGCTGAATTTGGCCGCTGATGATGCTGAAGCTGATAGCTGGCTAAAATATTAACTTAAAAATAACGACAAAAAAAAACTTTGGTGACCAAAAACAGCTAGCATGTAAATATTAGTCTAACTCCAAAACAGCCTAAAAAACAATAAAAAAGCGTAAAAGAGTCAAAACAGCTAGCATGTGGCTGAAATATCAACTAAACTTCAAATCAACCTACAAAATCTTAGTAGATGCTTAAATAGTCCAAAAAGCTGCAGAATGACAATTTTTTAAAACTTTCAAACTGTAACTTTTTAACATAATCATGAATAATAAAAAGTCAGGAATATTATTCCAGAATAAATCAACTTAAACCTTAAATAACTTTAATATTTTACTCTCCATAAAAATATATTTTGTCAAAATTATACAAGTTAGAAATGAGCTCAAGATAACATTGGGTCATTAATAACAATAAAATAAAATGATCTGGAGGGCCGGATAGAATCACCTGGAGGGCCGGATCCGGCCCCCGGGCCTTGGATTTGACATATTTATTTTAGAACTTGAATAATTTTTTATTTTCCGTTTATGCTAAAAGTTTTCAGCTATAACTCTTATTTTTCCCTGTTTTTGAAGGTTTAAAGGTTGTTGTTCCGTTCCTTCACAGAAGTTCTTATCTCTCTGCGGCTCGGTTTCATCTTCCTTCACGATCTCAGTCAGTTCGAGTCCACAGGAGGAGATGACAGATGCTGATCTCGCCGCGATCAACAGCAGGAGAAAATGCTGGTCGCGTCAGACCAACAAAAGTTACACTAAAAATACGGAAAATCAATCATTGAAAATCAGATGTTGATTGTTACGTTTCATCTCCTCAGATGTGCAGCAGGTTTAGATCAGGACTCTGCAGGACGGTTCCGAACCGTTTTGCTCTCAGCTGTTTGTGTTCTGGATCTTCATCCTGTCAGGACTTTCTGACCCACACAGAACTTTTGTCCCTGTGACACTCACCTGCACACCTCAGACCAGGTAAACGGCCCCGTAAGGGAAGCGAACGTCCCAATAAAGACAAAAGTTGAAGGATTTATTCATAAAACAGAAAATAACCTGAAAAGTTGGAATAGAATCAAAGTTTCGACTATCTGGATTTATTTTTGAGAGAATTCTGCCCCCCCCCCCTCTATTGATGACCAAACCCTCCAGAAAATCACAAATATTTACATTTAAAGATGAATTTGATCAAAGTATTTTAGAATGAATGCATGAAGAACATCAAATATTTGCTACAAAAATGAAAAATGTTTTTCGTTCCAGAAATAAGACACTAACATTCCATAGATCTTGTGTAAGGTTTGTTGTTTATGTCAAAATGCAATAAATTAATTATTTATCAGAAGATCTCCGGTGTTAAAGTAACTGATTATATAAGTTATGCACTTTCTGTGATTACTTGTGAATATTTAGTCACATTTTGCTAATTAAATTCTCAGTAAATCTTGTATTAAAATGTACTTCTTGTTTTTCTAAGAGGACTCCTATTTTCATATTTAATCGGCATGGAGCCCAATAAGGCTATTCTTTTGTGATATTGGGCTATATTAATTAGATTGAATTGAATACAAAGTATATTTATACATCTAAGAATATTTTTACTCTAAAAGAATAAATCTGGACCTCCTGCTGCTTCACAATATCAATAAAATAAAATAACTAACAATGACCTTCATCTAAATGTGAATTAACTTACAGATCTTTTTTTTAAAAACACATTTTTTCTGCAGGTGTTGAAAGAATAGTTTAACATATTATAATTCTTAGATGGTGAAATCCAAACTAATGGATTACATTTTAATAAAAACTAATCTATAAAAGTTTGTAAATAAATGGAACATTTTTCTTTTTTTCAAAGTAAAAGGTTTGTGTTATAAAAGTATTAATGATCGATCATATCTGCAGTTTTAGGTGCAGGTGGGATGATCTCAGATTAAATAACTTTAAAGATTCTGGCTCCTCTTGCTGGAGAACTCTGGTATCAAACAAATATGTCAAGTTTCATTAAAAGACCGTTTTTAATTCAGTTTTTTATATTTTTATATGTTTAAAGACGAAAGATGCTAAAGGAATCAATACTATTTATGGGTCCACTCTAGAAAAATGCAAAAACGAACTTCAAATGTTTTCATGGTTATCTTAGATTTCTTATGTTTTAGAGAAGAAATCAAATCCTGGTGAACATGTAGTTCTCATCTCCACCACAAGAGGGCCACAGAGGACCTGCAGGGGTCTGAGGCTCCTTCCTGCCGCCATTCTGGCCTCTCTGCTCTGAAAACATATGATAAAAAATACGGATTTATAGTTTTTATTTGGTTAATAAAGTTAAATTTGATCATATCCAGTGACTGATCACATTGAGGCAAAAGTAAAACCAGCGCTAAGACTGTTTTATTATCAGAATAAGATTAAGAGATTTGTTCTGATCTGATCGTTTGATCTCGTTTAACACAGAGTGTATTTTATTTTGAAATAAATTTGTATGTGCTTCTGTCAAAAGTAAAAGAAGTTAAAACTGCTGTATAAAAAACACTTGTATGAATATTTAGAAGCTAGATGTTTTAGGCAAATGTTTTAAAGGTCACAAAAACGTAAATAAAGTTTATTTATCTAAATCAGGAGAGTCAAACTCAATCACACAGGGGGGCAAAATCCAGAACAGACCTTAGGTCCAGGGACGAACAGGAGAAACATTTATTGAACACTCGAAAACTAAAATTTAAACTTTTAAACCCCTAACTTTTTAAGATAATTATAAACTAGATATATAGGATTACCTGTGATAATGCTAGTGTGAATGATTTAAGCTGAATTTAGCCGCTGAAAACGCTGAAGGTGATAGCCAGCTAAAATATTAGCAAAATGCCAAATTAGCCAAAACAAACAAACAACAAAAAAAACTTAGATTAGCCAAAACAGCTAGCATGTAGCTGAAATATTAGCTAAACTCCAAAATAGCCTAAAAAAATCTTAGTAAATATCAAAATAGTCCAAAAAGCTGCAGAATGCCAATTTTTAAAACTTCAAAACCGTAACTTTTTAACATAATCATGAATAATAATAAAAGGCAGGAATATTATTCCAGAATAAATCAACTTAAACCTTAAATAACTTTCAATATTTTACTCTCCATAAAAATATATTTTGTAAAAATTATACAAGTTAGAAATGAGCTCAAGATAACATCGGGTCATTAATAACAATAACATAAAATCTGGAGGGCCGGGTAGAATCACCCAGAGGGCCGGATCCGGCCCCCGGGCCTCGACTTTGACACATGTGTTCTACATGACGAATGATGCAGCTGCCGTTGGGTTTTGGTCTGTCAGAGAATGTTTACTGTTGGCGCCGGTTCTGTTCTGTCTGCACAGATGGACCGACACTGACCCGAATCTCTACTTGTTACTTTTGTAACATTTTTCAGATTTGTGTAGCAGAGTGACACAAACCTTTAAAGTTTTAAAGTTTTTACTAACTATTTCCTCTTGAAATCTTCCAGAATACTTCCAAACAATTTTTTAAGTGTTAAATCATCATCTCATCATGTCAATAATGAGAAACCCAAAGAGTTTTTTGGGTAAAATTCTCCACAGAAATGTGTGAGGGCATCAGGTATGGAGCTAAATTAAGGCCAATATTAAAACAAAATTAAAACAATTAAAATATTGGTGTTTGGCCAAAAAAAAAATGTCTGAAACTTTTTGCTATTCCTAATTAAATGTAATTATTTTCAGCTTCAAGTGTTTTTTTTGTAGGTTTCAAAACTAAAATTTTTTACTTCAAATCTTTTTTTTTCACTTTCAGCTCTTTTTCTCCGGTTTCAAATCTGAAAATTTCATTGCCGGGACTGAAGTTACCACCCTCGTTGATTTTGATTGGTTCTTCGTGTTAGCCCCGCCCCAATGAGGCCAAACGTTTGGAAGCTGAAATTTTCAGGTTTGAAAAAAAAATAAAAAATAGCTGAAAGTGGAAGAATTGACTTGAAAATGACCAAAAAAAAGTTTTGAATTAAGATTTTTAGACATAAAAAAACATTTTTGGAATAGCAAATTTTATTTTATTTTTTTAAATTTTTTTTTTATTTTTCTTTTTTTTTGCCAAACACCAATATTTCATTCATAGCAGCGAAAGTGTGTGAATGGGTGAGCGGGTGAATGGGTCTGTGACTGTGAAGCGCTTTGGGGCCTCAAAGGAGGGTAGAAAGCGCTATACAAGTATACGCCATTTACCATGTATTTTTGATTGTTCTATTTGAGTTTCAAATAATATTGGCCCAAATTTCTCTGAACATATAAACATGTTTTAAATGTCTGAAGGTGAAGAAGAAATCCCAGAAGTCAAATAAAGCTTCAAAAACAGGCTCACTTCACGGCGGTGAAGTTAGTCTGTGAATCGCAGTTCCTCAGGTGTTCGATGATTCTGTAAACAGGAAGTCGTTTCAGAAAACCCGCGCTCAGCTCATTTTCTCTCAAAAGACTCAAAAACCCGCAGAACTTCTGAAGTTCACCTGAGTCAAGGTGTTCCACGCGTGCGCGAGCTCCGCGTGCCCGCGGCTCCAGGGCTTTGAAAGAGGAAACCAGCCCCGTCACGTGATCTCCCTTGGCAACCGGGGAGTGTCGTCGGTTCCGCGGAGAGGGACGCTCCGGTCCGGCTCCTGACAGCCGCCCTGAAAGGACTCCAGCCCGGACCGCTCCCGGACAGCGCGCGCGCCGCTCTGGACCCGAACCAGCGGGGAGGTTCGGGGAGTGGAGCCGCCATGAGTCACCTGAACAGCGGGTAGGAGCGCGTCGGTACCGCCGCCAAACCCGCGGTGGGGGGGGGGGGTCTGTGCACAGAAAAGAATCAAAGTTTCAGTTATTAAAGTCACTCAGAAGTAGAGCGGAAAATTACGAGGATTAACTCAACAAAAACATAATTTAATATAATTATAAAATGTTGTTTGGAAGAAAATGCATAAAAACGATTTTCTATATTTATGTATAATTTTAACGGAATTAATTGAATATCTGAATTATATTTATAGTTAAATGTTCAAAATAAATTCTAATAATTGATTTGTGACTATTATTGAGTGAATAATAGCTCTGGACTTTTTTGTTTAAACTATAAATGGTTTTCTTAAAATATTAGCTTAAAATTATATTCAGTTTTATGTATTTACACATGTTTCTTAAAATGTTGATTCTTTGTTTGCATTATGTCAATTTCAAAGATGTCTGTTTAGAAGTAAAACATTTTCTTATATTGTTGTCGGTGATTTTTGACTAAAACAAACAAAAACATATTTTAAATGAAACTCGTCCCGATGAGAACGGAGAGTCCCTCCGACTCCAAAGGGACGACGGATGTCTCTGGAACGCTCCACTAACATTTACTGCGGGTCAAAAGCCCCAAAAGAACTTCCCATCCAGGCTTGAATACGAGACACAAAGAGGAGCTTGCCAGGGTCAAGTGTGCCATCTCCTCTAATTCATGTCGGTAATCAGACTCCTGTAACAGACACTGTACTTGTACCATCCTGTTGTGTTGTACACAAATGCTGCAGGAAATCAAACCCCCGCTGGAAAAAAAAGCCTCCCCAGAGACATCCGGGTCGGTGGAAGGAGAGTCCTGACTGAGCCGGGACAAACGCTACCAAACCCAATCAGTGCGCCGGGAAACTGGTGGGAGCTTTAATTAACATCCAGGTGAACGCTGACCGACATGTTTGTTCCTCCAGACTTCTGCTAGCCTACAACAGCCTGACGGACAAACACCTCAGCGGATACTTCAGCAACACCCGGATCAGGAGACACCTGCTGAGAGCCGGGCTGGTACGTCCCCCTTCCTCGTCTGTCACGATTTCAATAAACCAGATCAGATCAGGATTCAAACATCTTCCAGAAGAATCCACAGGGTAACTACTCCAGCAGCTCAGATGCACTTGATTAATTGATAAGCAGCAAGTGTGATCACCTTTGTAACGGCCGAGGCTTCAGCAGTCTCATCCAGACCTTTGCTGCTCACAGTGAATCTTTCAGACTGACTGCTGACACACGAACAACATCCCAAACTCTTGGTTCTCTTCCAGAAGGGAAACCTTGGCTAAGTCCATCTCAAAATCTGACTTGAAAAGCTGCAGCTCTGAACCTAGATGTTAAGTTTATCATAGGAGAATTCAGAAATCCTGAAGAAATGCGAGTTTTTCTTTAAATCTTTTTCTTAAAATGACACATTTAATGCAAAAACGGTTTAGGGAAGTCTTGGAGAAACGTCTAGCAGAAAGGTAGCATCGACTCCCAACTGTCAAGCATGCTGTGGCATAGGTGTGCATAGAAATTCAGGTGTGAGTAAATGTGGTAGGTCATGTTGATTTATGGTTTTAAATGACCTATGTGCATATATTAGCATAGGTGTGCATACGTTAGCATAGGTGTGCATACGTTAGCTTAGGTGTGCATATGTTAGCATAGGTGTGCACATGTTAGCATAGGTGTGCACACATTAGCTTAGGTGTGCATATGTTAGCATAGGTGTGCACACAGTAGCATAGGTGTGCATATGTTAGCATAGGTGTTCATTTGTTAGCATATGTGTGCACATGTTAGCATAGGTGTGCATATGTTAGCATAGGTGTGCATACGTTAGCATAGGTGTAGACACGTTAGCATAGGTGTGCATACGGTAGCTTAGGTGTGCATATATTAGCATAGGTGTGCATACGTTAGGATAGGTGTGCATACGTTAGCATAGGTGTGCACATGTTAGCGTAGGTGTGCATATGTTAGCATAGGTGTGCACATGTTAGCATATGTGTGCATACATTAGCTTAGGTGTGCATATGTTAGCATATGTGTGCACATGTTAGCATATGTGTGCATACA
Source organism: Oryzias melastigma (assembly GCF_002922805.2). NCBI lineage: Eukaryota > Metazoa > Chordata > Actinopteri > Beloniformes > Adrianichthyidae > Oryzias > Oryzias melastigma. Next base: position 4,278,411 of record NC_050515.1, read on the forward strand.
TTAGCATAGGTGTGCACATGTTAGCATATGTGTGCATACATTAGCTTAGGTGTGCATATGTTAGCATAGGTGTGCACACAGTAGCATAGGTGTGCACACAGTAGCATAGGTGTGCATATGTTAGCATAGGTGTGCATATGTTAGCATATGTGTGCACATGTTAGCATAGGTGTGCATATGTTAGCATAGGTGTGCATACGTTAGCGTAGGTGTAGACACGTTAGCATAGGTGTGCATACGTTAGCATAGGTGTGCACATGTTAGCATAGGTGTGCACACAGTAGCATATGTGCGCATATGTTAGCATATGTGTGCATACGTTAGCATAGGTGTAGACATGTTAGCATAGGTGTGCATACGTTAGCATAGGTGTGCATATGTTAGCATATGTGTGCACACAGTAGCATATGTGTGCATATGTTAGCATAGGTGCGCATATGTTAGCATATGTGTGCACACAGTAGCATAGGTGCGCATATGTTAGCATAGGTGTGCACACAGTAGCATAGGTGTGCACACAGTAGCATAGGTGCGCATATGTTAGCATAGGTGTGCACACTTTAGCATAGGTGTGCACATGGTAGCATAGGTGCACATATGTTAGCATATGTGTGCACACAATAGCATGGGTGCGAATATGTTAGCATATGTGTGCACACAATAGCATAGGTGCGAATATGTTGGCATAGGTGTGCATATGTGTGAAAAGGTGTGCATAGATATGCACATTTTAGCATAGGTGTGCATAAATATACACATAGTTGTGCATAACTGTACATATGTGTGCTTAAATTAGCACAGGTGTGGAGATGCGTTTCAGGTAAAATTCCTTCTGCTGCACAAAACCTTAGAATTGCCAGAAGACCTTTTGTCCTGGTTCTTGAAGGCCTCATGGATGTACATGTATTGTGTGTCAATGTAAACCCATCTTGACTTAACCCTTTCCCCTCCGTGGCCGTGATCAGATCACCAGGAGCGGCCGCATCGTTCCAGACAAAGAGTACCGACACCGGCTGCTGCAGAGAGCCCACCAGAAGCATGTCCGGGAATGCCTGGCCCAAGCCATTTTCCACAAGGTGCTGGAGATGGAGGTGGGAAGTGTCAGAAGGAGAGAAGCAGTCGAACGCTGACGTTACTCTGTGGTTCTTCTTCATGCTAATGTGTCCCGATGCGCTCTCAGCGTCTCCACCGGACGGAGATCAAAAAGAAACTGGAGGAGTTTGCAAGGAGGGAGCGAGTGCAGAAGATCAAGGTGTGCCATTAACATTTAAAAAGCTCATGTCTAGTGTTGTGCTAATTGACTTTGATGGCTTATACAAACAGAAAGACAAGGAAGCTGTGAGCGCTCTGCAAATCTAAACTACAGCGTGTCAGACTCTCAGATAAACACAATTATTACGTTCTCCAACAACACTCAGTTTGTTTAAATATGATGTGGTCTTTTCGTTTTTTATAAGGTGCAGCGCTCCAAAAGGTGTGAAGAAGAGGTGATCGGCGTCCTGTCTCCCCACCCGCCCACAGGGGCCCGGGGCCCCCGCAGAAACGACTCAGGACCTGAGGGGGAGCGCTCAGAGTCCTCTTTGTCTGTGAGCAACAACTTCCTTTTTATCTGCTTATTTTTAAAACTTTGAATGCATCTTTGGCCACGAGACGGACAAACCCACTGAGAAACACGCATGAATGAAAACAACAAAAGTTCATTAAATAAATGTGTCATTATCTATTTAAAATACTTCATTTATTATTTTATTCATCGACATTTTTACCGTAACTTCAACCATTCACTCTCATTCACACAGATTGAGAGGATTCTGCCTCATATAGTCTGCAAAGTCACAAATGTCTCGTATCGTAGAAGATTTCAGGCCAGATAACTGACTATATCTGAGTTAGCCCCGCCCACTGACTGACGAGGGATAAAGTAATTCATGCAATACAATATTTTTTTAATAAAATGACACATTTGTTTAATTAATTAACTTTGTATTCATTTATTTCAGTTTGTCACCTTTGATCCTCCATAGAAACCAACAGATTCATGAATATTTAATGCAATCCAAGACACCAGCAGCTCCGCTGTGTTCAGTTTATACTTAACTCTGAAAATGTAAAACGGTTCCCTTCACGTCTGCACAGAACATCCTCTATACTTAAACTGTGACTTCAGCTGCAACCCAGCCGGCAAGGCTAAGTGGCTCCATATGGTTCAACGTGGACAGAAAATGTGGGTTTGTCCATAGTTTCTGTGGTGGCCCACCCGTGTTTGCCACACTGGGTTAAGATGTAGTGAGCTAAGGAGCTCCACTGTAGCAAGCTAGCCATCATATCTGTAGTGAGCAAGCAAGCTCCACATGGAGCTAGCGAGCAGACCCGCGGTCCACAGAGCAGCTGGCTAGCGTAGCGAGTCTGAGTAGCGAGTCTGAGTCAAACAGGTGGAGCCACCACAGAAACGGTGGACAAACCCAATCAGGCCCACATTTCCTGCCTTCTTGGTCCTGGTGAAGGTTAACCCTAAAACTCACATTCGTCTTCTACATGAAAACCCACAATGTTGATCAAACTGGAACCATAGCTGCTGCTGTCATGATGAGTCACCAATCATCACCAAAACCCATCAGATCCGTCTGAACCGCAGTTTAGGTCCACACTCTCCTCCGTGTTCGGTTACCACGGCAACGGAGATGTACACTTTATTGATCACATCCGTGTTTCAGTCCATGTTAACGTCCAACAGAGACCGGTTATGTGAGCAGATTTCACAGTTCTGATCCGAAGGACGGGTCCAAAAGGTCCGTTTGAAGACAGATTAGTTTCATCCTGAGAGGATGCTCTTCAGCTAAAACCAGAGGTCTTTCCCTCTTCAGATGAATGACAGCGTGTCTTCTTAGTGACAGAAATGGTCTGGAGTTAGAGCGACCCAGGTCTGTTTGTTGATTTTGTTTAGAACTTTGACTTTTGTGGATTACCTGAACTGAAACAGACCTGGAGGTTCCAGAGGTTTACAATGCTGCGTTTCTGATCAGACATCCCTGCAGCAAAAAAATGTCTTTCATGCATGAGGAGCTCCTTAGAGGAGAAAAGGAACTGGAAAAATGTACTTTCATGTGTACGTTTTAAAGTTTTAAAGGTGTAGAATGACAGAATAACTGTGTGAAACTAGAAAAGAGCATTAGCTGTGATAATGTTGATGTGAATGCTTTTTGCTGAAATCAGTCGCTGAAGATGCTGAAGCTGAAAATGGTGACGCAATTTAATTTCTAAAGGGATTTACTGACAATGCAAAAGCTATTTGCAAAATGATACATTTGCTAAAAGACTGGAAATTTCATTAAACAACTATAAAGAGTTGACCTAAATTTCTGAAGATACATGCCAAATTTGCAAAAATATTGAGTGTGTTGCTGAAATATGAGCTGAACTCCAAATTAGCCCAAAAAAGCTAGCTCGTAGCTTAAATATTAGCTAAACTATGAAATAGCCTAAAACTCCCCAGTGAACTGAAGTACTCAAAAATGTTAGCATGTTGCTAAAATAGAAGCTAAACTCTAAATTAGCCTAAAAACCCCATTAGATAGCACATTGGCTAAACGTTAGCATGTTGCTAAAATATTTGCAAAGTTCCGAATTAGCATTAATAAACCTCAGAAGATGCCAAATTAGCCATGAAAGCTAGCATATTAAAATATTAGACTTAAATACTTAAATATTAGCTAAACTCCAAAATTTTTGAAACTTTCTGTTGGCTCCAGCCGAGTTCTTCTCGACCGAACACGGCTCCAGGGAAGATGCAGAGGCCGGTGCGGCTGAAGCCCATCCACAGCAGCAGCACCACCGCTTCAGTCAGACGCAGCTCTCCGTACAAACTGCACCAGACTCACGCCAGCAGCCAGCCGCTCAGTCGCACCGTGAGCATCACCTTCTGAGTTTGGTTTATTTGAAGCAAAACGAGTCATTTATGAAACATGTCTGTCCAGATAAACGAGTCCTGCAGAACTCCGGCCACGAAGGAGCCGTCCTGCGGCCTCTCCCCCTCCTACCTCCCAGTCATCAACAACTACGTCACTCCGATCCCTCCGGTCACCAAGAGGAAAGACAGAAGCTCCCAGATCTCCCCGAGCGTCAGAGGTCGCAGACTCCGCAACGCCGCCGCCTCCAGTGGAGCAGAGGTCAGTCGCCTCCATCGATGCAGACAGTGAAACCATGAAGCAGTCATAGAAGCAGAGGAATTCTTCTCGTTTGGCTTCCTGGTAGCTGAAGCCACAGAAGACGGACGACATCGTGGAGCTGTGAGGTCTGAAATCTGTGACTTTAACCTGGAATGTTTTGTATTTTCGTTCAACTACATGTTGATTAGTTTGCTGACAAACTTAATTCTTGTTTTTACAAAATCACACTGAAAACGTTTATTCTATGGTGTAAAAACAGTTCCTTAAACATTTTTGGGGTTTTCACATCAAAATGAATCTCATTTTTCCCGATGGATCTTTCTGTGGTTGGATGATTTTATGTCCAGTGTGTGAATATAACATAGAGAAATGACTAAATCAAGGTAGAGTCACATAGGAGAGGTCGTGGTGATTAAAATGATACCAAATAAGCAGCAGGTAATCGTTAAAAATACAGAAAAGACTTTTAGGTCTTTAAAGGGTTAAAAATAAATGTTCTAAATGTAGTTTTGAGCAGGATTTCATATTATGATTATTTGCAACTAAAAAGTGGCTGCAAATACTGTAACAATAAAACCCATCAATCGCGATTCACTCGTGAATTTTTTTAATTGATTCCCGGTCTAGACTAGATGATACCTGAGGAGATGTGTTGTCATGGTAACGGCTACCAAGCCTGGAGCTAGCTCTGTTTCATGAAGACTAACCAGTGGAGGAAGAGTGGTAAATACGCTGAATGTTTAGTGATCCAAAGCATCATTTCAGAGGAAAGTTCTTCTCTTCCTGCTGGTTTTTCCAGATGATGATATTAAAGTTTGTTTTAAAGTCTGTTCACTTTACTGCAGTTAGTGAGCGTGTTAGTGTTTGATTGTTGAATTAGTTGTTTTGACCGTGTGAACTGCTGCCCCTCCCACCTGCATGTTTTATATGCTGAAAGAGAGAACAGAGAACCAAACAGAACCAAAACCTGACCTGGATCAGATACTAAAACACTCTCCGACACACTAGAACCTCGTTCCGATGTGACTCTTCTTTCCGCCTGCAGGACCTCCCGTGGCTGAGGAGCTCCGTCCATCAGAGCCGAGTGGGCGTGAACATGGTCTACTTTGGGAAAACGGTGCATCTCTCCCCCGACCTGCTGGACCTCCGGGATGAGGTGAAAGTGTTTCAGCAGCACTGTGGAGGAGAGAACCTGTGCGTGTTCAAGGGAACGCTGCGTGAGGGAGGTGGGCGGCGTCCGGCGTCCGGGACGGTCTGTGTGTTTGTCCCCGTACTGACGTCCTCGTCTTTCCTCCAGAAAGCTTCCAGTTCCTTTCCAGACGACACCGAGGCTTTCCCTTCAGCCTGACCTTCTTCCTGAACGGGCTGCTGGTGGAGCGGCTGAGCGCCTGCTGCGAGTTCAAGTACAGGAAAGGCTCCCGCCTCGGCGGGAAACACGGACACTTTGGCTTTTTGGGCGTGGAGGGGGCGTCTCCGTGTTACAAGTAAGACATTCTGGTTCCGGTGCTTCAGTTTTATACTCCACACATCTGAGCGATTATCTGGTTGAGATCAAATGAAAGATGAGTGGAGAACGTTCCCATGAGCAGAAACGATGTCAAAGGTGTTTCAGTCCCGTCATGTTTGCACAGGTGTAGAGCTGCCAAAATCGATTATTTTAACAGTCGACTAATCAGGTCATACACGAAGTGGATGTAAAACAAACACCTGAACCATCATTAGCTTTAAAACAACTAAAAACTAGATATAAAGTGTTACCTGTGATGATGCTAGTGTGGATGCTGTAAGATGAATTTAGCCGCTGAAGATGCTGAAATTAATAACTAAAATCACTGAAGCTGATTGCAGCTAAAATATTAGCTAAATTTCAAATTATCCCAAAAAACCAAAAGAAAATCCTAAGTTAGCCTAAACAGGTAGCATGTAGCTGAAATATTAGCTAAACTCCAAATTAGCCTAAAGAACTTTAATAAATGCTACAACAGTCCATAAAGCTAACAGAATGTCATTATAACTTTCAACTTTACTAAACTCTGACTCCATATCATATAAAGTAACAACTAATCGACTATTAAATTAGTCGCCGACTATGTTAACACTCGATTAGTCGACTAATGGCGGCAGCTCTGCTCAGGTGCATCATCGCGTTGGGGCTGGACAAAAAGCCCACCCCCCCTCCTAAAAGGCTCAAAGAAGAAAAGGGTCCAGAAGAACTCGCCATGAGCCCAAAGGGGTCAACAGAGGAGCAGGTGGAAGGGGACGGGGGCGGCGCCGCCTCTCGCTCAGACCACGGAACCAACCGAGCAGAAAACATGGAGAATCCAGACCCAACATCCCTGGAAGACGACAAAACCAGAGACGGTAAACATCCAAAAACAGCGGCTGAACGTCTCCACTCCTGATAAACAAACACGTTTCCTTCTAAGATTATGAAGACGACTTTGAAGCAGACGATGAAGCTGCTGCTGAGGAGACCAAGGAAGACGCCTCGCCTCCACCATCCGCCCAAACTCAGGGGAAAGAGAAGGAAGCCTCAGAGACTGAAGAGGGGAAGGATGGTGAGAGGAAACACAAACGCTTTAGAAATATTCTCAATATTCATGTTTGGAAAAACGTATTGAACTGGAAGTTTGGAGAAGGTCACGTTTGAAACGTTCTCTTTTCAAAGAAGACTCCAGATCCGACTCCAGCTTCTTGGACAGCGATCGGGAGGACAGCGATGTGGAAGACACGAAAGATTTCAAAGAGGAGGAGAAGCGACCCAAAGAGAAAGATGTCACTCCAGGAGAGGAGGAGGAGGAGAACCAACCCAAAGAGGAGGAGGAGGAGAAAGCTGCCAGTCCAGTAGAGGAGGAGAAGGAGGAGGAGCAGGAGCAGGCCCCAGAAGACTCTGCTGCTGTGAAGGAGGGCAACAGCGCCGCCGACAGCACAGACATCTCCGAACCCAACGTCCCTTCAGGAGACGAGAGGAAGCCGAGCGAGGAGACGATGGAGGAGAGCCACGGCGAGGAGGAGCAGGACAGAGGTGAGGTCACACCAGAAGATCAATCGAGTTTGTGGGTCCGAGGAGACGTCGGTTTAAACCTGACGACATCAGCTTCCAGAACCGTCCGTCTGGGAATATTGAAAATAGGATTTTCTTCCATTTTATGCAGAGAAATCAAATGTTTTTTTGTGTTTCTGTCGAGTAAAGTTCTGACTGATGTTCCTGTTGTTTTACTTTTGATGCAGACAACAGTTTAACTCACACGTGTCAAAGTCACGGCCCGGGGGCCGGATCCGGCCCTCCAGGTGATTCTATCCGGCCCTCCAGATCATTTTATTTTATTGTTATTAATGACCCGATGTTATCTTGAGCTCATTTCTAACTTTTATCATTTTGACAAAATCTATTTTTATTGAGAGTAAAATATTAAAGTTATTTAAGGTTTAAGTTGATTTATTCTGGAATAATATTCCTGAGTTTTTATTATTCATATTTATGTTAAAGAGTTACAGTTGTAAAGTTTTAAAAATTGGCATTCTGCAGCTTTTTGGATTATTTTGGTATTTACGTTTTTTAGTTTTTTAGGCTGTTTTGGAGTTAGGCTAATATTTACATGCTAGCTGTTTTGGCTAACCTGTTTTGTTTTTTTGTTTTTTAGGCTAATTTGGCATTTAGTTAATATTTTATTTGGGTATCAGCTTCAATGTTTTTAGTCATCAATTTCAGCATCTTCAGCGGCCAAATTCAGCTTCCAGCATTCACACTAACAATTTCCCAGGTAATGCTCTATATCTAGTTTATAATGATGTTAAAAAGTTACAGTTTCAAATTTTAGTTTCAGAGTGTTCAATAGATGTTTATCCTGTGTGACCTCAGGTGAGTTTTGGATTTTGGTCCCTTGTGTGATTGAGTTTGACTCTCCTGGTTTTAAGTTTCTTCAGCCTCTTTCCTGAGGCGAGAATCGCCGTCTTCAAGCTGCAAAGTTTGATTTAAAGTTATCTTTTATATTTTATTGCAATAGATACATTTTTTAAATAAATAAAGATTTTCTGTTATTTTTGTTTCTGCACGTTTCATTTTCATGTTACTACAAAATAAAATTAATATAATTTTTGGAAAGGAAAAAAAAACAAATAGACATATCAAAAATAATTAAAATATATAATAAAATAACAAACCATAAAAAATCATAAAAAATGTTGAAATTACATAAAATACAAAAATAAATAAGAAAACATTGATCAATTTTTAATTCATAAATAAATGTAAAAACCGGTTTCCCTGCAGTCTGAGGTTTACTGTCACTCTTGGTTTGTTGCACATGTAACCGGATCGATTCTGCTTTGTGTTTATGGGAGTGAATGGAGTAGAAACACAGCAGCGACCTCAGAGACCGCCTCCTTTTATTGTAGACCTGACAAGTTTCCAGTAAGAGGAACAGAAATCCCGTTGTCTTCGCTCCTACATGACAGTGACGGAAGATGGAGATCAGTTCATCCTTACATCGAAACCAAACGTCAAAATCTTTAACGTGAAGAAGAAACCACAGAAGAAGAACAAAAACTAAGGAGGGGCTACAACTCAACACTGAATACAGGGGAGGAATAAACTTAGGGACAGCCAATATTTTGTGTTCCGGTAATTAAAATAGAAAGATCTCGTCTCGTTTCACACCGTTGTCTCTTCAGGAATACATTTTCTGCCTCCTGTGACTCTGAAACTTCCTTTTCGTTTCTCTCTAAGCCAAATCGGTGCAGGAGAAGCTGGCTGAAGCCATCCTGAAGCAGTCCCAGTGCAGCTCTGAGCCTGAACTGAGCGACAGCAGCACTGAGGAGGAGGAGGAGCACCGGGACGAAGGCTCAGAGCAGCCCAGCAAAGGTAGCTGCGCTTCAGGAGGATCCAGGAAACGATCACGAGCGATTAATGATCAGTTCTGATTTGTTCTTGCAGAGGAGAATCCAGAAAACATAGAAGAGATGGTCACAGAAGAAACCGACCGTGATGAAGGAGGACCGGCTGAAGTTTCAGAGGAGCACAAAGAGATTCCTGAGATAGAAGAAGAGGAGGAAGAACCTCATGACGAAACCAAAGAGGAGAAGATATGTGAGGATGAGGAGGGTCCAGAAGCTGAAGCAGAGGAGGAAAGTGAAGCTCCGCCTCCTGCAGCACCAGATGACCAGACCACAGATTCGGCCGAAGAAGATGCTGATGTAGCACAGAATGATGAAGAAAAGGAGGAAGCTGCTGTGGAGACGGAGCAAAGGCCGAAAAGCGCCGAAGAGGATGAGTCATCAGCAGAACAGCCGGATGAGGCAGCTGTGCTCGATGATGCGGAGGCGGCAGACGCCACAATGGAGATGAAAGCAGAGCCCTCAGCGGAGCAAGAGGCCCTCAGCTGTGAAGAGGCGCCTGAAGCTGTCACCGAGGGGGGGGCGGACGGCGAGGAGGGAGCTGAAGTCACAGCCGACGGCTCCAGCAACCAACCACAGGAGGACGGAGACGCCGCAGCTCCGGTTACTGTGGAGGACGGCGAGGAAGGCGGTGGCAGCGGAGGACACGCCTCAGGGGCCGAGGCGGACCACAGTCAACGGGAAAACGACGAGGAGATGGAGAAAACTGAGGAGCTGAAACCTGAACAGGAAAAACAACCAGATTCTGAGGAGGTTGTAGAAGATGAAAACACAGAAGAAAGAGAGAAAAGTGATAGAAAAGAAATGAGTAATGATGAAAGTACGGTGGACCAAACCACAGAAAACACAGCAGAAGATTCTGGAAACGCTGAGGCAGGAGTTGATGTGGAAGATGAGAAAACTCAGGAGGAGGAAGCTGAATCTGAAGAAACGATAGAAGAACCTGAAAAGACGAGAACTAACGAGGAGAGTGATGAAGAGAAGAAGAATCTAACCGGAGAAACTGAAGACAAAGGAAGCTCAGCAAATCTGGCTGCAGCTAAAGATGATGGAGCTGAAAACACAGAGAAGGATGGAGGAGAGGACACACTTAAAGAGACTGAAGAATGTGAGGAGGAACGAGATGAAGCTGAAAGAAGAGAAGAAACATCTGAGGTTATCGAGGAACCTGAGCTTGAAGAGAACAAACCCGACGAAGAGCTTGTTCAAAAGTCTTCTGAGATAGATGCTGGTTCAGAGGAGGTCCCTGCAGAAGAGGAGGAAACTGTGAGGAAAACTGAGGCTGAAAATGTTCAAAAAGGAGAAATCGATGCTGAAAATCATCAAAAAGAAGATGAAAAGGGAAAGATTGATGCTGAAAATGTTCAAAAAGAAGCTGAAAAGGGAGAGATTGATACTGAAAATGTTCAAAAAGAAGATGAAAAGGAAGAGACTGATGCTGAACATGTTCAAAAAGGAGAGATTGATGCTGAAAATGTTCAACAAAGAGAAATTGGTGCTGAAAATACACAAAAAGAAGAGGAAAAGGAAGAAACTGATCCAGAAAATGTTCACAAAGGAGCTGAAGAAGGAGAGATTGGTGCTGAAAATGTTCAAAATGGAGGAATTGATGTTAAAAATCTTCATAAAGAAGATGAAAAAGAAGAGACTGATACTGAAAATGTTCAAAAAGAAGATGAAAAAGAAGAGACTGATGCTGAAAATGTTACTAAAGAAGATATTGATGCTGAAAATGATCATATAGAAGATGAAAAGGAAGAGATTGATACTGTAAATGCTGAAAAAGTAGATAAAACAGAAGAGATTGATGCTGAAAATGTTTATAAAGGAGCTGAAAAGGAAGAGATTGACGCTGAAAATGGGGAGATTTCTCTTGGAGATGAAATCAAATCTCCTGAAGCCAAAGAAAACATTTTGACGTCACATGAAAAGGACATGAAAAGTGAAAGTCCAGAAGAAGAAGAAGAAGGAAAAACAGAGGAGCCAACTGAAGGTGGAGATCCTGAAAAAAAGAAGGATGTTGTGGTTCAGGAAACATGCACTGTTGTCATAGAAACCAGTGAAAATGAAGGTGACGACAGCTTGATAATTCATGATGAGTTTACCAAAAGGAGTTCAGAGGCTTCAGGCGGAGATCCAGAAGAACATCTGGATGAAAGCAAAGCTTGTGAGGAAGCAGAACAAATCAAAGAAGGTGATCAGCCTGATGCTGATCAGGAAAGCACAAAGTCAGATCTGATAGAAAACAATGACGACAAAAACTTCACTGAAACTGATTATGGAAACGGAGAAAACCCGCAGGTTCTTGACGACGATGCTCCTGCTGATGGAGCGGACACGGAGGAGGTCAGTAAAGCCTCGGAGGAAGGAGCGAGTGTGCTGCTCAAACCTCAGACTCACCACGGCGAGGCGGGCGAGGCGGCGCCGAGAGGAGCGGCAGAAGCTCCACAGGTCTTCGCTCGAGAAGACAACACAGACCTGGTCACCAGCTGGATCAACACCCATCAGACGTCACAGTTTTTCCAGAAGTTTGTCGAGCCTCTGGAGGATTTGACAGATGCTGTGGAGAGAGAGAAACCAGCATCTCCAGATCTGCTGAGGTCTCAGAGTCCTCTGAAGACGGAGGGAAGGTCTGAGGAGGAAGAACGCCAGCAGGTGTTCAGAGATGAACATCAGCTTTTGGAAAATGACTCGGACGAAACCGCACGGCAAGTCGAGGAGAAGACCGAAGCAAAAAGCTCAACACCGCAAACGGAACAAGACGACACCCAGGAGATCAAACCAGAGGAATCTCCTGCTGAAGAGGAGGCCGGACCTGCAGGAGGACAGAACCAGGAGCCGAGAAGCACCTCAGGTTCTCATCGCTCTGTCAGCGGCAAATCTGAGAAGCTGTCTCCAGAGAAGGCTGCAGGTCCGGACTCCAGCGCTGGACGAGCAACACCTGAAGCTCCTTCAGAGGGAGGAGCCAATCCCAGAACAGAGGAATCATGGGAACACGCCTACAGTCGACAGGTGACCCAAATCACAGATTTCACAGCTTCTGAGTGTGCTGATGGGAGCAGAGAGGAGTCTCAGGGCGAGGACGTCCAAGGAAAAGAGAGTCTTCTGATCAACCAGCACAGTCTGCATGCAGAGAAGCTGAGCTCCTTCTCTGTGGACGAAACGCTGTTCAGTCACACCTCCTACCCTCTGCTGACCACGGAGCTGTGATGACCTCTGACCCCGGCCTGCTTCCTGCTAAGTGTGGCCACCTCTCCCGACATTTGTAAATAATTTGTAGATTTCTGCTACAGATTTAAAGACACGCCCCTCTGTCTGACTCCTCCTCCCTAACGTTAAAAGACTTTTGGATCAGTGGGACCTCACCAATCAACACTTCTGTGACATCCATCTCAGATCGTCGTTCATCTCCTCCTTCCATCAACAGCTTCCTGTTTCCACCGCTTTCATCCTGACGGTGTCTTCACTTCATTCCACCTGAAACTGTTGCTCCACTTTAGAAAAGATCCCCTAAACCAGAAGCCAATCCCTTCTTACCAGCAACACTCACATGATCTATCAGTGCTGCCGGCCAGCAAAGCCAGGTGGACCTCGTCTGGTTTATAGTGGGTAGACAACGTGGCCCCGAACGGGTTTGTTCACACCAGCTTAGTGGGCACTAGTGGGTTGGGCTGCTACACTAGCCAGCCTGTGGACGGCATGCTAGCGGCCTGCTAGCGAGCTCCACTGTATTGAACTTCGCTGTCCCCCAGGTGGGTGGCTATGTACACCGCGCATGTGATACGCATTCAACGCACTAAACAGACATTCTTGCATACAAGATGTCTTAGTGTAAATCTGGTAAATCTTTTTCTCTCGCAGCTCTATTCCGAGATATGAAAGACGATGTTGTATAAATCCAGCCACGCAAAACCGCAATTAGTAATTTCTCCTTCATGATCAATTTTTAAACGGTTGGCATTTCTGTGTAGAAGAACGCTAACCTAATGTCTACTAAATCTGAGTCCCTGATTGGTCGAAGTCTAACTGGTTTGACCTTTAACGAGTGGCCTCTGAAAGTATGTTTAGCGTGTTAAAAACGTGCGTGGCAGCACTTGAATGAGAGAGTCGTGAATGCAGAACCCTGAAATCCGCATTTACTCGTTTTACATGGACTTTACTGGACGTGGTCACTTGAAGACACATTCTCAAACCCGATGTGAATGTAGCTTCACGCCTGGTTCACACCGGACGCGAAAAGGCGGGGAGCGGAGGCCGCTTCCATTCAGCGCCCTTGTTAACCCCCGGTGTAGGTCACACCAGGGACGGAGCGCCGCGGTTCTCCGCGTAGAGCCGCGAGCGATCCGCAACATTCTGGCAGGAAGTCACATCAAGAAACATGAGAAAATCCGGTTTATTTTCAAAATAAAACCAATTTTTCACAATAAAACACTGCCATTGACAAATGCGATCATGTTTTTGTTTTTAAACAGACTGTAGAGATGAAAACAAACACAATCACAACACACACACACACACTCTCTGTGTGCCTCAACAACAGATAAATGAAAGAAGTGTCGGCCTACTCGTTTAGCATGGGGTCATATTTTTAGGTTATTAACTTACCCGTGATGGCAAAAACACAAAAAGCTCTAGCAGAAGCGTCTGTCGCAGAAAAACCTGGCGTTAGACCATTGGAACTTGCGTGGCTGATGCTGTCGTACGGCGCCCTTACGCCACACTCGTCGTTGGTACAGTGAGTACTGACTCCTTACTGACCACGCACAAATGCTGCACGCACGGGGTGTGCACGTGGTACGCGAGTGCCTGTAGGACGTCCACACAAACTACACTCCCTCTCATTTCTAACAGGCTGCAGCACGGAGCGTGCACGTATCACATGCACAGCACTAATAGGCTCCTTGTACAGTTTGTAGGATTTGGGGGCGGAGTTAAAGAAAATCTGTCAGACACGCCTGCGTCTCACCCAGTCCCCCCTTACGTGTTGTAGAAGTGTTCACTACGACCTGTCGCCCGCAGCACGCCCATAGATAAAAACTTTTTTCCTCTATGGTTCACTGAGCGTCCATGACTGATACTTCCTGCAGGTCACCTGCCGTACAGGTTTGACCATTTCTTACCTGCAGACGCCCGTATTCACCTGTGAGGCCAGTTGAGACTCAGAAATAATGTTTTTTTGTGGATTCATGTTCTTCCAGAGCTGCACATATCAGACCTTTTAGAATGACTTTAATACTCATCAGCAAATCATTTATTTTGATTCATTCTGTTTTTTATTTGCGTTTCCTGTATTTATCACTCTTTATGTTGTTTTTAACTGTTCTTCTTATATTTGTCTTCACTTTATTGTGTAAACACCTTGGTTTCCTGCTGGTGTTGTAAATGCTTTAGACTGCTGGGCTCAGAGGGACATTCAGGGAACGCCGTGCGTTTTCATCCATGGAATTCACCCCAAACTTCAGAAAACGTCCTTTAATAAAAGACGACTTGGGTAAAATGTTTACAACAGACCACGTCCTGCTGTCAGTACCTCCATGGAGGTATCAGGTCCTGCTGCTGTCACTTCGACCTGGAACCAGACCCCGCTCACGCTTACAGGTGACTGAATAATTCATGGCTGGCGGACTCCCACGTCTTTAGTCCGCCTCTAGTACACTTTACATTTACACCCAATGGATCCGAGCACCCGAGCTTTCTCCTGATGTCCGTAACCGAAGCTCCTCTGGACCGTGTCAGTCAGCGCTCTGACCGAGTTACTGGGAGGGGGCGGAGCCTGAAGAGGGTTGTTTCACGGTAACACTACCTCAGCTCAAGCGTTGATGAATTATGTATTTTTATCATTGATTTATCTGATGTTTGGAGTTAGTTGAGCTTCCGTATTTTTATTTATTGACAGTTTGTGTGATTTGACCTAAAAAAATAAAATAATTAGAGAGTGACTTTTTATCTTCCTGCTCAAAAAACAATTTTACACGATTACCACTGAACTAAACACAACAAGTTTACAACCAGATCCTCTACAGCTGCACTCTTCACCTCTATAGTTTCAAAGAACTCAGTACATGTACATAAAAGCTCAACAAAAACAGTTTTTCTGCAGATCAGTTGCTGTCTTCGAAGCTGCCGCTGCTGCTGAAGGAGGAGCAGAATCTCATGGTGCTCATGGGGTCCGACACGTATCCTGAGAGACGGACGAGACCAGAGCTCAGCCTCCTATCTACACGTCAGAGAAATACACTTTTATGATCAACGCTTACAGTAATCCACTCTCCTGAACCCACGATGTCTATAAATCTGACATTAAAACTCGTTCCTGTAAGTTACGATTGTTGGAAGTTTAAAGCCTTAAACCCAAAATCTAAGACAAAAATAATAAAAATGAACAAGTGATTTTCTTCAGACAAACCATTTCGATCGATGGGAGAGAACTGCATGTTCCTCCGGAGTTCCTCCAGAGAAAGTCCACCTGAAGCTCGGCGACGCTCACTAGAAGAGAAATAACTCGGATTATTTCATTTTTCTGCTTTAAGACATTATTTATGTCCGTATCGGTGCTTAGACCAGATAAGAGACAGACAGAGCTCTAAAGAACACTCTGAAAGAACATTTTTAAAACTAACTTTTTAACATAATTATGAAGTAGATCTATAACATTACCTGTGATAATGCTAGTGTGAATGCTGTGAGCTGAATTTGGCTGCTGAAAACGCTAAAATTGATAGCAAGCTAAAATATTAGCTAAATGCCAAATTAGCCTAAAAAAACAAACAAAAAAACATAGGTTAGCCAAACAGCTAGCATATAACTGAAAAAATAGCTAAACTTCAAAATATCCTAAAAAATTGAAAAAAAGCCTAAATGAACCTAAATACCTGGCGTGTAAATATTAGCCTAACTCAAAAAAGCCTAAATCGCCCAAAACAGCTAGCATGTAGCTGAAATATTAGCTAAACTCCAAAAAAGCCTCAAAAAATCTTAGTAAATGCCCCAAAAGTCCAAAAAGCTAGCAGAATGGCCATTTTTAAAACTGTAACTTTTTAACATAATTATGAATAATAAAGAAACAGGAATATTATTCCAGAATAAATCAACTTAAACCTTAAATAACTTTCAATATTTTACTCTCCATAAAAATATATTTTGTCAAAATCATACAAGTTAGAAATGAGCTCAAGATAACATCGGGTCATTAACAACAATAAATAAAATGATCTGGAGGGCCGGATAGAATTACCCAGAGGGCCGGATCCGGCCCCCGGGCCTTGACTTTGACACGTGATGTAGACTGTACATACAAGTGGGACCTGGTAGCAGAAAATACTGCAAGACCAGAACATCATAACTCTTCAGCGCCGCACATTTCAGTCGAAAAATATTCTTGTTTTTGGTCAAAAAAGGAATATAACCGGTGACCCTAACAGGTCAGGAGTCACAGCTCCGTCTCCCCTCTGGTCACCGGTGGGAGCAGTCTGCTCACCTGGCTCCAATCTGACAACCACCCACCGGTTTCTTAAACAGCACTCAGTGTGAAGTATTGTTTGTGTCATCCTGCGTGCATTACTGAGCGTTTCTATCTGGATCTGATCTTCTGGTTCTGATCCTGCTTATTCTCTGATTACCTGCCGCCTGCCCTGACCCTCACCTGGACTCTGACACCTCCTCTCTGTTCCAGGATGATCCCATGCTGGGGATTGACCTCTGCCTGTCTGACCCTGATTTAGCTTTGTGGACTTCTGGTTGTTCTTAGTTCCTGTGAACTAATAAACCTGCTGCATGTGGAACCAGCTGTCGGCCTTTTTGTGACACTTTTTTTGCGTTTTAAGCTTTGAACCTTTTCTGAGATGTTTCTGTCTAAACCTACAATGCTCTTTGACATACTTCTTACACGATCAAATCAGCTGATCTCCAGAGAAAAGAGGTTTAGCACTGGTAAGCATCACTTTAAAGCAGTTTTTCCACTGAAAACACATTACTAAGATTAAGTAATTTTAGATCGATGCAAACTGCTTTTCTCCGCGACAGAATCAGCTGATTCATGGTGGTCGCGTAAAGGGTTAAAGCTAACTCCAGTCAAACGTAAACACTGATCTGGAGCTAAATCTAAAGTGTAAAAATCTTAATAGATTTACAAATCTGAACACTTTTGTTAATATCCTTTATTAAAACATTTAACCTCTTTTTAAACATTTTAAGCTAATCCTGAACACTAAAAACAGTTTAATAAAACTGGCTACAACTCTGAAATCTTGTGGAATTTCCATTTCTGGCTAATGATTTTCAGCGCCATCTAGTCTGCCACCAGGTCGTCTATATACGGACTGTCTGTTTCTGTCTGTGGCTGTTTTTGAATTTAGCCATTTATTATGATTTATTGAGGGCCATAAAGCTCTTCAGGCCCGCGGGCCACACTTAGAACCTCTGATGTAGAGCCAAACCGGTCCAGTAGAGCGTTTCTGCAGAAGCGTTTACTGAATGTTGGAGGCGGGGCCAAAGCAGAAACAACTGATTTAAAAATGTAAACAAATAAAGAGACGTCTTTTTTTTTGCATAATATAATTTGTTGGTCATTCTGACAGTTTGTAGTTTTGAATTTGCGTCATGTTGATAAAATTGTGGCTGGAATTCTTTAACCTCTAGCAGGTCATGCTGGAGATCAGCGAACCGCAGACAGTCTGAGTGACAGAAGTTTGTCTTTTTCAATTCTTTTCTGTACCACGTGGCCAGGAGACCACGAGGACAGACTTTACTACCCCCTCAGAAAACTGATCAAAATAAGATCTAAAATTATTAAACTTCTAATAAACGCTTAATTTTGTTCCCACAAAAATGTAGAAACTCTTACATTAAATTCATGATCCTAAATCTGCTGCTCAGGGTGCTATTTAAATAAAAAAATGATGTCATTTGATTAAAAAAATAAAATAAAAACAACTGACAATCTGTTTATAAAACTGATATTACCTATATGTAGCACCCCCTAAAAGCAAAAACATAAGTGATTTTTCTTTCTTTGTATTTAATAGCTGGAAATAAATTCAGGTGCTAAGAGTTTAAAGATTTTAAAAATGTATATTTAGAAAAAGGTTTGTTCTTATGAATAAATGGCAACATTTCAACCAACAAAAGTTTTTTTTTCCAGGAAATAACATCAGAATCTGGGAAGCGGTCCCTCTGGAGGGTGCGTTCGATCCGTCACACCTCTGAGTCCAGAAGGCGTAGGCGCGCGTGTTGAGCGCGTGCTCCAGCTCAAAGCGGGAGCGCAGGGCCGCCACGTGGCTCCGGCCGGGTCCTCCTCGCGCCAGGAGGCAGTCGGAGGAGGAGGAGGGCGAGAGGGAGCCGCTGCTGTTGCTGGAGGCTGGAGACATCAGCTGAGACACAAACACGAGCCGCCGTGAGGAACAGCGTTCCCGCCGCGGGTCTGAATGTACCAACGAACCTCGGCGTTGCACAGACATTCCTCCAGACTGGAAACCACCTCGGAGAACTCGGGTCGGTCCTGGAAGGGAAGCAACAGTTCAGTCCCTGACTGAGGCACAGGTGCATCTTGGGTAGACAAAGGTGTGCTTTGTTTCTAAAAATAGCCTTTTGGATCTTCAGCTTCACAGGAAAATAACAGACCCCCCCCCCCATCTCCATTGACCTTTGTCCCCCCACCTGTTCAATAATTCAGGTGCATTCACAGAAACAGAAAGTGCATCCTCTGAGGTTTCACCTAGCAGAGAGGCGGGACGCTCCACCATGAGTCCACGTAGACTCAAAAACAACGTTTGTCTAAAGGTCAACATTATTTATGTGTTTTATTTGTTTTTAACTCAATTTAAAGCAAAAATAAATTGTTAGGATCATATAATTTGAAATTAAACTCTTGAGCGGCCTGCAGGTGCCACCCGCCCTCACTGCCCCCTCTGACCCCTCTGACCCCCCCCTCACTCTCCCCTTCTACTCCTGTCAGCTGGGTCATGTGATATTTTCATTAAGAATCCAACAGCAGCTTTTCTGTTGGTTTATCTCCATAGCAACCATTTCACATTGTGGTTGCCTGGTGGTGACGAACCGTCTGTGTCATTTTTAGAACAATTGCAAAAACAATTTTTTAAAATTTTCTTGACAACACAAGTTTTTTTTTTAACTCTCCCCACATTCCTAATATGTTTATATCATATTGTTTCATTCATGATATTCCCCTAAAAACTATATGACTAACAGGAAACACCACTTTTGTACGCTCGCCACGCTGACACCGTTCAGAATTTATAAAATTTAAAATCAACATTTTTCGTGAGCAGTTTCACACTGATGATTTCAGATTCCAGGTGGATCATCTGTGCTCCCGTTCTTGGCCGTGGACCACGCCTCTGGCTCGACTTGACAGTGGACCACACCTCTGGCTCGTCTTGGCCGTGGACCACTCCTCTGGCTTGTCTCGCCTCTGGCTCGTCTTGCCTGTGGACCTCTCCTCTGGCTCGTCTTGGCCGTGGACCACTCCTCTGGCTTGTCTCGCCTGTAGCTCATCTTGCCTGTGGACCTCGCCCGCTGGCTCGTCCTGGCCGTGGACCTCGCCTCTGGCTCGTCCTGGCCGTGGACCTCGCCTCTGGCTCATCTTGGCCGTGGACCTCGCCTCTGGCTCGTCTTGCCTGTGGACCTCTCCTCTGGCTTGTCTTGCCTGTGGACCTCGTCCGCTGGCTCGTCTTGGCTGTGGACCTCTCCTCTGGCTTGTCTCGCCTCTGGCTCGTCTTGCTTGTGGACCTCTCCTCTGGCTTGTCTCACCTCTGGCTCGTCTTGCCTGTGGACCTCTCCTCTGGCTCATCTTGCCTGTGGACCTCGCCCGCTGGCTCGTTCTGGCTGTGGACCTCGCCCGCTGGCTCGTTCTGGCTGTGGACCTCGCCTCTGGCTCGTCTTGCCTGTGGACCTCTCCTCTGGCTCATTTTGGCCGTGGACCTCTCCTCCACCTATCTGGCTGAACTCCATTCAAATACTTAGTTGTAGAGTTGATAAGCTGGTTCCTCTTCAATAGTCCTGGTAAATCCGTCTTGGAAGATTGTTTCTCCCCAGCCAGCAAGGCCAGATGTTCCCCATATGGTTTTAAAGTGGGCAGTCTGTTTAGTTTAGCAATTAGCTTTTGTTTATATTTTATGACCGACCTTCTGCTTCTGTAAAATTACCAGCATGGAGCCCAATGAGACCGTTGTTTTGTGGTTTTGTGCTAAATAAATACAATTGAATTGAATTGATGCTGGAGGAGTCAATGCAAACCTCGAGGAGGAGTTTACATTTGGATCTGGTACTAAAGGTTTTTTATTTAATAGGACAGCCTCTTCCTGAGGTCAAAGGGCAACGAAACATCGGTTGTGCTTGCAGACTTTACCTGGTGGCGTTTGTATGAAATTTCTTTAAAACTGTTTAAACAAAAAGGGGAAAAATGTAAAAAGCGGCAAATTTCAAACTTTGCCACAAAATATTGTCCAAGCCGTAGATCCTCTGGCCATCCCATAATAGCATCAATATTTACTTTGTATATTTCCAACATCTGTTTTAAGCCAATTAGAGATTTTGACCCCCGTCGTTTTGGTTTCTTCTGCTGGGATGTCATCTCCGTTTCTTCTGGTGCCTTCACTTTACCCACAGTTCATTTTCAGCAGGTACTAGGTCTGTTCAATTTTGACAAATTTTCACATATGTGGGAGGAGCTACATTGTAAATAAGAAAAAAGAAATGTGAAAAAAACAATCTGGTCCGTCAGTCCAGGACGGCTGCTGCTGGATCTGTGAGTTTGATCTAGTTTTTAATCAGCCTCAACGCCTAGAATAAATATGAGACTCCATGTTTGAAAGTTTGCTTCATATATTTGACTAAATTAATGAATTTTACTTCTTTATTTTGCTATAAAAACTGTAGATCAACTTTCTTCCTACAATCAAACCAGATCAATCCGTCAGACGCAGAATCGAATTGACCTAAACTATAAAGGAATAGTTTCAAAATGAAATAAATCAATAATTCAAATTGGAAAATACCATTTGGTACGTTTGTTTGCACACATATCTAATTTACACTTGATCACCTTCACTGTTATGCATCTACGAGTCACTTTTTGGGACAAAGAAGTCAGAGACTCGGATCCAATCGGATCGATCAGAGTAAACCAAGATCGACTAAGAACTGGATCAGGAACCACAAATATCGAATCGTTAAAAAGAATCGTTACAGCCCTGATGTTTCATTCAAATGAATCCATATGAGCACAAACTACAGAAAACAGAGTTCAAATAATGATGAAGAGAAGCAGCAGAGAGAGAAAAGTCCCAGCATGCTCTCTGCCACGGACAAATGTTCCATAACATGAGAGACAAAAACATCTCCGCTTAATTAGGAGCCTGAAGGTTCAGCCGGAGGAACGTCCCGATCCCGAAACGAGAACAGCCGACAGTAATGCGTCATCCTGGGACCGGCTCTCCTCCTCGGATACGTCTGTGAAGCATCTGCTGACTCGACACTGTTTAACGAACGATAAGGTCGTTTCTGGATGGTGGAGGTGGGCGGGTACCTCTGGGCAGGAGTTCCAGCCCCTCATGAGGAGAGCAGAGATGGGTTTGGGGATGGAGTATCCCAGCGGGGGCCGGATGTGATGGTAAGCCATGTCTGCCGCTGCAGCAGCTGAGAACGGAGAACATGCGGTTAAGAACCCGAAAACACGACGAGGAACACACTGTTCAGCCTCGGATGAAGCCTCACCTGGTTTCAGGTGAGCGAAGGGGATTTCTCCGGTGAGCAGCTCCCACAGACAGAGGGCGTAGCTGAACATGTCGGCCTTCACAGAGTAGCGCGTGCACTGCGTGAAGACCTCAGGAGCCATCCAGCGCAGGTTCTGCCGACACCAGGAGACACCAGGTGACTTTAGGAAGACATTGTTCTGACAACTAACTAAGTAATTCTCCTGAGGTCCTACCTGTAGCAGAGTAATCAGAGTACTGTCAGGGGAACTGTGTTACAAACTGCCTTAAAGGGGCCCCACCATGAACATTCTACTTTTTTTAAATGCATTTTACTGATCATTCGTCTCTGTAAAGAACCGCTATAAAGAATCCGTTCAAAACTTTTTTTGCATTTGTGAACTTTTTGTTTTCAAAAACATTTTTGCGTTTGCAGCACAAATGTTTGAGATGTGTTGTGTCTCATCTCTCTTTTGCCCCATCTTTAATTAATGTTTCTGTTTCCTGTAATGTCTGTGCCATTCTACTGGTTTGAAAAATATTTTTGAAAGCAAAAAAAAAGTTTTTGAAACCAGATCTTAAATATTTTTATTTGCAAATTATGATGTTTTTCTTAAAACTTCACATTTTTTTTACAATTTAGAAAATTTTGATCTTAAAACTGTGACTTTTGCTTGGAACATGGTGGCACAAAGACCACTCCATAAAAGACTAACCAGATAATAACTGATATTCTCCTTCTTTGCTAAATTTTTACTCCTTTTACAAAATCTAGATGTGGTTTGTGAAGTTTTCTTTTATAAAATCTTATAAAAGTCCATCTAAATCATCTGCAGGTGAGACGATGTGTCATCCATGTGACAAAGGACCGCCCACCAGGTGAGACGCCCTAAACGAGGCCAGAACACTGACGTTTACGCTGACGTTAACGCTGACGTGTGCTAACAGCAGCGAGTCTTTGTCATAACGAGCGGCTCCCGGGAGGAGCAGCTCACCGATCATCAACCTGCTCGCCAAGCTCTAAGTAACAGCGAGTCAGCAGTTCAGACAAACTCGCATGAAGGCGGTTTTCCTGTCAGGCTCTGAGGTAATTGACGGCGGCAGAAGCATCCTCTCCTTTTCTGTCCAGAATGACCTTCAACCGCAGAGGCTGAAGAACGCTACGACTGATGGTTGGTCCTCAGAAGCTGCACCAACCCCGGGCTGCTTGGTCATGTTGTCCTCGTCCACCGACAGCAGGAACCTGGACTCTGCAGACACGAGGAGGGACATCCGAGTCAGAGGACACGAAGACGTTAGAAATACTCTGATGTCTGCTGTGAATAAATGGATTTGGGAAGAAAATGAGGAAGAGAGAAGTTTCATCTAATTTAATGAGACCTCCATCTTAACGTAGAACAATCTGAGCAGAAACTGATTTAAAATCTGTTTTTTCTTTATTTTCCTTTAAAAAAAAAGAAAACCATTGTATTCAAATAGCATTAAAGCATTGACCGCCCCTGACTTAAAACCCCTCTACTCGCTCTCATTGGCTGAGCAGCTGCTCAATGCCCCTCTGCCCCTCCCACCTGGTGCAGAGCTGCATGTAATAAAATCAGTAGAAGAAGACTTTTCTTTAGGTTTTATCTCCGTGCTGAACAGAGAAAAATCAGCAGAAGGAAACTCTTGGATTTCCTTGGAAACTGAGTTGTTTGTTAACCACACCCACATTCCTAATATGGTCATGTCATGTGATATATAATATGAATGATTCATGCATTTAATTTTCACAAAATTCCAGTAAGAAATGAGGAAGCAACAGGGGAACAGCGTTATGAACTCGTCAAACTAACGGTTGGAATCTTTGAATTCCAGCATTTCTAGCTTTTCGTGATGCCGGAGGAGTTCAGACGCGCTAGATTCCAATCCCTCTAGGACAAGTGTCAAAGTCAAGGCCCGGGGGCCGGATCCGGCCCTCCAGGTAATTCTATCCGGCCCTCCAGATCATTTTATTTTATTGTTATTAATGACCCGATGTTAACTTGAGCTCATTTCTAACTTGTATAATTTTGACAAAATATATTTTTATGGAGAGTAAAATATTGAAAGTTATTTAAGGTTTAAGTTGATTTATTCTGGAATAATATTCCTGCATTTTTATTATTTATATTATTATGTTAAAAAGTTACAGTTTTAAAGTTTAAAAAATTGTCATTCTGCTAACTTTTTGGACTATTTAAGCATTTACTAAGATTTTTTAGGCTGTTTTTGAGTTTAGCTAATATTTCAGCTACATGTTTTGGCTAACCTAATTTTCTTTTTTTAAGGCTAATTTGGCGTTTAGCTTATATTTTAGCTGGCTATCAGCTTCAGTGTTTTTAGCTATCAATTTCAGCATCTTCTATTTTAGCAACATGCTAGTTGTTTTGGCTAATTTAAGCTTTTTTCCAGTTTTTTATTATATTTTGATGTTTAGATATTTTTTCAGCTACATGCTAGCTGTTTTGACTAAATTAAGTTTTTTTTGTTTTGTTTTTTAGGCTAATTTAGCATTTAGCTAATATTTTAGCTGGCTATCAGCTTCAGCGTTTTTAGCTATCAGTTTCAGCATCTTCAGCCAAATTCAGCTTCCAGCATTCACTCTAACATTATCACAGGTAATGCTATATATCTAGTTCATAATTATGTTTTAAAAGTTATGGTAGCTAAAAATGTAGTTTTAAGTGTTCAATAAATGTTGATCCTGTTCGACCTCAGGTGAGTTTTGGATTTTGGCCTCTTGTGTGATTGACTTTGACACTCCTGATCCAGGAGAAGTTTATATTTGTAGAAAATACTAAAGGTAGTTCTAAAGGTCAATAAAACTTTAGCTCTGATTTTAGATTTAAGCTGCAATTGCTTGAGTTAATTTTTGTGAGATTTGGATGAACAAAAGTTGCTTTTCTCATATCGTGGGAAAATGTAAAAATTGCCAAATTTCACATTTTGCCACAAAATCTCCACCGAGCTGTAGGCCTGGTGGCCATCCCATAATAACTGCCCACCTACTAGATGCGCACAAACATTTGTGTGAGTTTTTGAGTTTGTGGCGGGGCTAAATGTTTGCACAAAGGTGCAGAAAGCAAGAATGTGACTATAATCTGCTCCTTCAGTCCTGAAACAGAATAATCGGTGA
Organism: Oryzias melastigma; assembly: GCF_002922805.2. Taxonomy (NCBI): domain Eukaryota; kingdom Metazoa; phylum Chordata; class Actinopteri; order Beloniformes; family Adrianichthyidae; genus Oryzias; species Oryzias melastigma. The sequence goes on from NC_050515.1 coordinate 4,303,337, forward strand.
TGCAGTTTTTAGGACCTCAAGCCAGAAAAATACAACTTTAATTTGTTCAAACTGTGGCTATTTTTTTCCTTTGCTTTGAACACTAAAAGTGCTTGAGACATTATTAGGAGTACCCTAACATATGATCTAATTCAAAAACTGATGCATAGTAATGCATAAATCGTGATAAATCATTTAAAAAATGACACCTTCTTTGTTCTGCATTAAGGTTTCTGTCATGAACTGGTCCTTTGTCGCCCCCCTCTGGCCATCAGTGGGATCCGTCACTTGAGCACTTCCTGGGTCTCTACACTACACTTCCCATCAGCCCCTGCTGTCACTCCCAGAAGCCCCACAGCTCTGATCTTCTGCCTCATTTGCCGCCTGCCCGACCCTCACCTGGACCCTGACCACCTCTCTGATGCCCTCATGCTGCTGTTTGACCTCTGCCTGCCTGACCCTGGTTTAGCTTTGTGGACCGTTAGCTGTTCTTCACTCTGTCTCCAGTCTGAGCTAATAGAACCTGCTGCACATGGATCCAGCCGTCTGCCCGTTCGTGCAAACAAGAGTTAAAAATGAACTTGATCGGTACGGCTAAGTATTGTATAAAAGCGGTTAATATTTTATTAAATATCTAGTTAATGCTTAATAATGCACAAGCTAACCTTTAACACTCTTTGTTTTCACCGGGTGTTTGAGTCACATCAACAATGACAGAAGTGAAATTGACCCCCCCCCCACTAGTATCTGATTTCAATCAGAATTTAAAGTAAAAACTTTAAAAAGGTTGAAATACTTGGTTAAAAACAAACATAACAAAAGTTTTTACTCTTAATGTTCACTGTAATAAATCACATTGTCAGTGTCTTAGTGGAGCTTTGCTTGTATTTTTTAGACACTTTTCACAATGTTTTGACTTTAACTTTGATTTGATTTTGATTATACATTTTCATTTTATCTCTATATGTTTGGTTTTTGCTCTAAAATATTTTTTTAAAGTTGAATCTCTATTTTTTTTATTTTTGCAGCAAGATAATGACAAAACTTACAGTTTTTGTATAGTTTCAGGTTCATTTTGGGTATATGTAAAAACATATCTGTTAAAACAGAAGCTGGTTTGTACTAAAGAAATGAACATCAAGAATTGTCTCAAAACAGTTTAAAAAAATAAATGAAAATCCCAAAAGTGGATCAGGACTTTAAGAGAAGAATGAAAGAATGATTTACGGCGGCGGCGGTTGAATAGAAGTACGTCTGGAACACAAAGCTGTTGTCATGGATTCTACAGGCTCCGCCCCTCATTATTACAGTATTTACTCCCTGAAAAGATCCCAGCGGGAACTCACCCCCAAAATCCGCCACCACGGCGTGACCGTCTTCATACAGCAGGATGTTGTGACTGGAAGGAAGAGCCACATCATGACAGTGGCGGTGGTGACTCCAGCGCCGCCCGCCATGCCTCACGGGCGCGGCACTGACCTGTTCAGGTCCCGGTGGATGATGGGCTGGGTCAGGTTGTGCAGGTACTCCATGCCTTTGGCCACGTCGATGGCGATGATGAGCTTGGACTGCAGGTCGATGAGTCTGTCCATTCACACATCATTAAAGCAGAAACACTTAATGTCGGATCAATGCCCCCCACCCCCCCATCACACTCAGCACCTTCAGCCGATCGATGGGGCAGTCTATAAAAGCAGCACCTGGCCGCGCATTTAGCAGAGCACTTCATCTGGATCGCTGATGGAGGATAATCAGCCCTGAAACAGTCAGATCACAGGCAGCAGCCTGACCTTTACTGACTGTAAAGCAGAGCCGGAATGCGCCCCGGGTCAGAGGGCTTTTATTTTGGTATCTGTGCGGCCCATGCTCCGTCTTTGTGTCTGGCGTGTTCATTTGCATGTCTGTGGAGTGACTTTGCATCACTTTGCATTCATTAAGCATCTCTTACTGTTGGTAGCAGTTCAGCAGGGAACAATGAGAAGGAAGGAACCTCTTTTCATTCGTGTGTTTTACTTTACAGCAGCTGGGCTTGTGTTGTGTCTGTAGAGCCATTTGGACACATTTGTGTTGTGTGTGTTTTTACTCCTCAGTTGTTGGGTTTTGTATGATGTATATTTCTGTCTCTGACATCAGTTCTTCTCTGCTGTGCATTTTATTTTTTCTTTATCCTTCTGCTCATTTTTTGCATAAATGGTCATCTCTTGTGGGAGAACAAGATCCCCCACTTTCTCCACCAGGAAATAGCCTGTTCCCTTTCTCCACGAGGAAATAGTCTTCTCCCTTTCTCGACCAAGAAGTAACCCTCTACCTTTCACCACCAGGAAACAGCCTGCTCCCTTACTCAACCAGAAAATAGCCAACTCCCTTTCTCCACCAGGAAATATACTGTTTCCTTTCTCGATCAAGAAATATCCTTCTCCTTTTCTCTGCCAGGAAATAGCCTGCTCCCTTCACCACCAGGAAGTAGTCTGCTCCCTTTCCCCACTAGGAAATAGCCTTTTCCCTTTCCTCACTAGAAAATAATCTTCTCCCTTTCTTGACCAAGAAGTAACCCTCTACCTTTCTCTACCAGGAAATAGTCTGCTCCCTTTCCTCACTAGAAAATAGTCTTCTCCCTTTCTCGACCAAGAAATAGCCTGCTCCCTTTCTCGACCAAGAAATAGCCTGCTCCCTTTCTCTGCCAGGAAATAGCCTGCTCCCTTATCCACCAGGAAGTAGTCTGCTCCCTTTCCCCACTAGAAAATAGTCGTCTCCCTTTCTTGACCAAGAAGTAACCCTCTACCTTTCTCGATGGCCTGTTCCCTTTCTCTACCAGGAAATAGCCTGTTCTCTTTCTCGACCAAGAAATAGCCTGCTCCCTTTCTCTGCCAGGAAGTAGTCTGCTCCCTTTCCCCACTAGAAAATAGTCGTCTCCCTTTCTTGACCAAGAAGTAACCCTCTACCTTTCTCCACCAAGAAATGGCCTGTTCCCTTTCTCTACCAGGAAATAGCCTGTTCCCTTTCTCCACCAGAAGTTTCTTCAGAGTTTGTACACTAAACCAAATAAACGTTTCTTTTCCGTCTCTAAACTGCCTCCCAGCTCAGACGGCCGTCTGCACGAGTCGGGGGTGGGGGGCTGTGGTAGCTAGCTGATCACTGTTTGTGTCATCCTGAGGGCGGAGTCATGCCAAGGATGTGACGGGACGGTCCATCACCTCTTCTGCTCGTGCAGCAGGGAGAACAAGGACCCCCCGGAGATGTACTGGGTGACGATTGCGAACTGGCTGGGGTCGTCCAGACACGCCCCCACAAACTGGATGATGCAGGGGTGGTTGAGGCGGCAGAGGATGGAGACCTCTCTGCAGAACATGTCCACGTCGGACTTGGAGCAGTAGGTGTTCGCTCGGTAGCTGTGAAAGAGCGAAAACAGAAGATCAGCTTTCGTCGCCGATGGGGGCGGAGTCTGTTATCAGTGAGAATACCGCTTTATGGCCACGATTTTGTTCCTGCATTTGCCTCTGTAGACCCTCCCAAAGGAGCCTGTGAGTGGAGCGCACACGCTGGTCAATTACAGGATTTGGAGGCCGGAGGGAAACGGTCGGCGACGGACCTGATCCGATGATTTCATTGAACTCCAGCTCAGACAGCTGCAGGTGGAAGTGGGACGGGAGGCTGGCCCTGAGAACCAGAACCTCAGCTTTCTCTGGAAACAGACGCAGAACATGAGATGCTGCAAAGCCTCAGTTCATTCAGTTCCTCCTCCACTGATGTCCTGGATCTCCATGTCTGCATCCATAACAACTTTGATGCTTGCAGGGAGGACGGAGCTCTGCTGTGATACCTTTAGTCATGCTCTTGATTTTTCCCAGAGGAGACGGCACAGAAACGTAGGATCCATCTGGAACAGAAAGTTTGGTTCAGCTGAAGATTCTGTGGATCTGGAGGAGTTTCTCCGGGAATCACCTCCTCCCGGCTGAGAGTACTCGTTGCACGGAGAGTCGTCTGGACGCTTGTAGTGCTTCAGTAGAGTCACGATGGCGTCGTGGCCTGGAAGAAGCAGACAGTCGGTTTTCTCCATCCTTCCTGTGTGCCAAAGTATCGATACTGCGACATATCGCGATAATTAGTCCTGCGATCGATTCTCAATGGTTCTCAACAAGTATCCATCTTTTATTTTCACTAGAAGAGGCTGTAAAACGTGATATTCGTCATCCTTTTTTACCGGGTGATTCTCTGAAATCGGTGCACTTTAGTGTCCCGCAGGTTTACTTCAATGTTTGTCATATAAATTAAGCCATAAAATGCATTTATCTTTATTTTATTTATTTATTTATTTGAACAGGGACAGTGCACTTTCACGTACATTTCTGTAAACATCAGAACAAACATTGACAGTAATCACATACTAGTGGCTAGATTATTATTATAAAATAATTTGAACAGTCAAAATGTGATATGTGTCCAAAGCTGACAACCAGTATATACATTTTCAAGTTTGTGCAGTTGTTTGACATGAAATCTTTAAGAATGAGTACATTACTGTTTAGAAATAAGCCACAGTTTAAGTTTTTTTAAGTACTAAAAGTGGGACATTCTCTTAAGTTTGGAGGGACACTATTCCAGATGTTACAGCCCTTAACAGAGAGAACAGTTTGTCCAAAATGGGTACGTCTGTAAGGCACAACACAGTCGCCCCTGGCAACAGACCTTGTGGACGCACCAGCACTAGATGTCAACTTAACAGATTCTCTCAGTGGAGAAGGTGCAAGTCCATGAATAATTTTTGAATATCGCACATGCAAACTTGAAGTATTTATAATTTTCAAAATTCAGAAAATGATCAGATTCCAAAATAAAACAGTGGCGATATGAGAGCGGCCTCTTAGCAAATATTTGGTATAAAATCTTTGGTATAAAGAGTCTATCTGTTTAAGAGTTGTGTCACTAGTGAGTGACCAGATTGTAAAACAATATCAATGTGTGAGAGCACCATGGCATGCAGAAATATCACTGCTGCTGTTGATGCCATAGATGCTCTGATGTGTCTGAACTTATACAAAGTAAATTTAACTGTTTTTGAAATTTTCTGGATGTGGTTCTTGAATCTAATGGAGGAGTCAAGAACCACTCCAAGATATTTGAATTCTTGAACAAGTTCATCCTTTCCTAAAAAACATTTGAGTTAGTGATTTGATTCTTCATACAGACAGTCTTTCTGGGGTTTAGGAGACATGACTTTGAGAGCCAGTCTTGGACTTGTACCATTGCTGAGGTAAGAACATGGCCGGCTTCATGAGGAGCTTCTGCTGCCGTGAATATTACTGCATCATCAGCATACATTTGTATATGGATGTTTTTGCATACCTCTGGTAGATCATTGATGTATAATGAGAACAAGACTGGCCCGAGTATGGATCCTTGTGGAACTCCAACAGTGCACTCTTGATCGGGCGATTTAACACTGTTGACCACTACACATTGTTTTCTATTTGTAAGATAGCATTTTATCCAGTCAATTGCTTTTTTTTTTTTTTTAGAAATTAAAATTAGTTAATTTGGCTGGTAATATTTTGTGGTCAACAGTGTCAAAAGCCTTCTTTAGGTCCACGATAACTGCTCCAATGCAACCCCCTTATCCAGAAACCCCTTTGTTTTTTCAAGAAATACACAAAGTGCAGACTCAGCTGAATAGTGACTACGAAGTCCAAACTGCATAGGATGCAATGGATTATGCATATCTTCAAATGTTCAATTTGTCGAACAATGGTGGGTCGTCTGTCCTCCTGCTCCTGGTCATGGACTGCACTTCTACTTCATCATCACTCGTCCCTCAGCTTTATCTGAATGAACTCTTAGATACGTAGTTGTAGAAGCTAATCTTTCTTTAACTGTTCTGGTATCTCCTGTCCGTCCTGGGATAGGATCTCTCCTTCATGTGGGAATCCCTAAGGTTTCTTCTTTTTTCCTGACTCAGGTTTTTTAGGAGTTTTTCCTTACCGGGAGGGAGGGTCTAAGGGCAGGGATAACCAGTTTATTTAGACTTAGTTTTTAACTATTGTTTATATTTTGAAGCCCAATGAGGCAAATCTCTTTGTGATTTTGGGCTATATAAATAAAATTGAATTGAATTGAATTAGAGAAAATACTCTAAGCTGAATTTTGAAGATGCTAGCTGAAATCACTGAAACTTATAGCTGAAAATGCTGAAACTGAGAGAAAGCTAAAATATTAGCTAAATGCCAAATTAGCCTAAAACAACACCTACGTTAGCCAAAATAGCTAGCATGTAACTGAAAAAAATATTTAAACTTCCAAATAGCGTAAAATCTGAAAAAGGTCAAATTAACCAAAATAGCTAGCCTGTAAATATTAGCCTAACTCCAAAACAGCCTAAAAACGTTTACAAAAGCCTAAATTAGCCAAAACAGCTAGCATGTAGCTGAAACATTAGCTAAACTCCAAAATAGCCTAAAAATCTTAGTAAATGCCAAAATAGTCCAAAAAGCTAGCAGAATGACAATTTTTAAAATTTTAAAACCGTAACTAACCAGAACTGATTAATAAAAATGCAGGAATATTATTCCAGAATAAATCAACTTAAACCTTAAATGACTGACTTTGACACATTTGCGTTATGGGGTTGAATTTAAAACAACTTAGGTGACAAATGAATTTCTAATAATTTGGGGGATTTTGTATCTTAGGTGGGAAACCATATTTTCTCAGAGATTCAAATAGTCCTTCATCTGACGCAATATTAAAAAAACACTTTTTTTTGGTAAAAAGGGAACAGAATTCAGAGAATAACCCAAATAATTGAAACATCAATTGTTGTTAATGCTTGTCAAAGACATTGTGTTACTGATTTCACCAAAGTTGCACAAAATGAGAAAAATAAAAAAATTAAATAGGGATATATTTTCCTTATAAATCTGAGTTCTTCTATATAATGTGAGTTATTAGAGAACATTTCTACCAATTATCACAGCATCATGATGTCATACCCTTCTCGTAGGCCCACATCAGGCAGGTCTGCTCGTCCTTCTCCCCGCTGGAGCGGCTCGGATCGCAGGCCACCAGGTTCATGTCGGCGCCGCTGTCCAGCAGGAACTGCACCAAGCGGATGTGGCCGTGGAAGCAGGCGCTGTGCAGAGCTGAAGGGAGCAGGGTGAGAGGCGTGGAGCGCCTTCACGCCAAACCGCCTGCTGACTCACCTGTGTGTCCGTCTCGGCCCTGGTAGTTGATGCTCATGGCGTTCTGGTTCAGCAGAAACTTCACCATCTCCAGGTCTTTGCCGTAGGTGCACGCACTGTAATGTGAACACCGCATCACTTCAACGTCACCCCGGGGTCAAGGGTCAACAAACGGCGAGCAGAACCTGTGAAGCGCCGTCTCGCTGAAGATGTTCTCCTTGGAGAGACTCTCCGGACCGGAAAGCTGAATGAGTTCCTTCACTGCAGCCGCTTTGCCGTTATAGCAGGCCCTGAGGAGACATCTGCAGCTGTATGGAGCTCAGTCAGGGCCGAAATTATTTCAAACCCAAATAAAACAACTTGAAAAAAATATTGGAGTTTGGCAAAAAAAATGTAAAATGTCCAAAACTTCTTGCCTTTCTAAAATGAACTTAATTCTTTGTAGCTTCAAATGTTCTCATTTTTAGATTTCAAAACTCAAAATTTTAATTTCCAATCTTTTTTTCACTTTCAATTCTTTTTTTCTGTTTTAAAATCTGAAAATGTTAGTTTCAAAACTTTTATGGGCTGTTGTGGCGCGTTGGGGCGGGGCTACCACAAAGGACCAAATCAGATCAGTAAGGGTGGTAACTTTAGTCCCGGTGCATTCACTGACTCTGAACTGTGATCATCATGCTCAGAAAGATTTGGGAGTTTAGCTAATATTTCAGCTACATGCTAGCTGTTTTGGCTAATTTAGGCTTTTCTTTTTAAGTTTTTTTTAGGAAATTTTGATGTTTAGTTATTTTTTAAGCGACATG